>NC_083612.1:25972083-26244583 GCF_963584025.1 Labrus mixtus | reverse complement strand
TTTGAGTACTAATTCTGCTCCTTTCCAAAATCCACTAAAACTAACTCCACAAATGTCCACAGGTTAAAGTACAGTTGCTGTTTTTTTGTATGCCTTTCTTCTTGCTGTGAGATTCAGAGGTATAAAACAACCGATGGGATTCATCTGACACCAGTGTTGGGCACCTGAGACCTGCACTGTCTGCAGGGCATCTTTGACATGATCTGAGACCAGTGTTACATGATGGTGTCTGTATTGAGTGTCTATCTGACTGAATACTCTTTAACATGAACACAGCAAGTCAAAGTCAAGACTAGTAAAAAACCAAATCTTCCCATAAATATTATAAACATTTGAAACAGCTCTAAAGTGTGGTTTGACATGATCTATTGTCCAACAAACCAGAAACACTCACACCAAAGAGCGCAGGGGCTGAGTCGAGCAAGAATGTCACTGAAAACAAAGAAAAAGACAACTCGGACACTCCTGGTAGTACTATACTAGAAGTACTCTTCATTGAGACACAGCTGCGGCTAAACTTCAAAAACATTTTCGTAGATAAAAAGGGATCAATGTATTTGTACACTGTGCAAAACTGTTGGCTCAGTTCATCTCCATAAACCAGAACCCTTGGAATGTGTTTAGGCTTATTTGGTGCTGAAGTTGTTTTTGTAATACGACATGTAAGAGATTATTCCTGATGAGGTATCTAATATCAGTTTTATGGACAATGTAGGGACCAACATGTGACATGCAGAGGATGTTTGCTTCTGTAGAGTCCATGGTTTTTCTAATGGCTTGTGAGTGCTGTCAACACACAGGTGAGCTCAGTGTTGTGTGTGAATCTGTATCCCCACTGCACTTCCTTATTATAAACTATGATGGACTGCTCATGGGTCACATCTCTCACCTGGGTGCAGACACCATCCTGCCCCCAGTCCTGTAAAGGATTGCCCCATATTGAACCATTTCTTTCAATATCCCTTATCGGATCAATACAGGGTGTGATTTGTCTCCTATTTTCATGCAAAGTTCCCAAGATGCATACAATATGTTTGAACATGCTTGTAATGACATGAGAAATTACAACAAAAAAAAGCATTAAATCAGTCAAACTGGAAAGGGGAGTATATTGTCTCTCAACATAATCAATGTCAATTCCCTGGTAGAGGGAGAAGGTGACCTTTTAGTGTGGCCACATGAGCGTCAGACTGCCAGACAAATGTGGGCAAGTGCGTCCCAGAACACATCCGTATGTGATGGAGAGGAGACGGTGACTGAGGGATTATAACCCACCTGGCCTAAAAAAATCAGAAAGAGAAGACAGTCTGGTTAACCTGCTGCCGATGAGATATTTAGATCATATGGTGAATGGATACATACATTATTTTAGCTCAGAGTATGAACTTAACTTAAAGGTATTATTCATGCTTCTTATGTCAACACAATAATGGTGGGATAGTTGGAGGCTGAAGCTGCATCTGTCTGAAGTTACAGGCTCAGAAAAAACGCACAGACAGACTTAAAGACTAAAACTGTGTGTAAAGACATCAGAAGACATTTTAAGGTGATGATCAGATTCTGAGTAGTACAGCATTAGACGCACTACACAGGGGATCCCCCTCCAACATAACAATATGGGACTCACTGGAGCGTTGTGGTTGTTTGGCAGCTGAGACTCATTTCATTTTGTGTTTTTTTGTGTTTGAGCCCAAACTATGATCTCGGTTTTATGTCAACCACCTAAATTCTTTCCCATTTTGTAAGTCCCTCACCACTGTCTCCTCCATAAGACAAGCCTTGAATAGAGAGTTGAATTTTCCTGAAGTAATACTTGTGTTGTTATTAGTGTTAATGCTTGTTGGTGCTTATTGAAAGAGCCATGCTGTGTATTGTTCATCCCACAAGACAATTGTTTCCTTATGAGACTGAACACTTTGAGAAAGACTGTGTTCAGTGTTTTTCATCCACATTAAAGCAAAAGAACAAAAAGATGTTTAAAATTCAAAAGACAGGTCCATCATTATTGTGATTTGACAGCTGTGTGACTGTGGTTGTGTTACTTTATGTGTGTTTGTGGATGAAGATGCCTCCAGTTGGTCAGCTGGGAGTGTGTTTGTAGTGTTTGTATATGCACGTGAAACAGCTTTATTCTGTGAAATCAACAGAAAATCATTTGCGGTCGAGGAATGATCCACAAAAAGAAGGGACTGATTTGTGGGTTAACTTAAGGGTTTGTTTTCCCAATTAAAAAAGTTACTAAAACAATTTGCTTTATAAAAAGTTGATCAGTCATTTACTGTTCCTTTATATAGTTGTACATTTGAGAAGTTGTTGGAGTGATATATGAATTCATAGAAGAAAAGTGAGTAAAGGGAAGGGATATATTTGACTTCTACTTATTCCTTTTCAGACACTGTTAAATTTATTTTGTTTGTTTTTCATCAAATTTAAATTTTTGCTTTGAAATAAAATCATTAATTTGTTCATTTATCTATTGTGTACAGCCTTTATAACACATATGGGTTTTCCAGGTTGTGAAACTCTCTTATGTTTAGCTGGCTTTTTAAGTAATATGACTCATTATGCTGCAGAGCTTCTGATCATAATCCACATACTTTAGTTGATTTTAAAAATGTATGAGCTCCTTATGGTGCTTTAGCAAAAAAGTGATACCAACCAATCACATGTTCTCTTCAGCTTATTGAGATATTCTCTTGGAAACCTGCTCCTTTGATAATTAAAATAGTGCTGCACTGATTTAATGATTGACGCCGTGTTTGTTATGCTAGCTAATGTAGCATTGAGCCGTTAGCTTCACCCAGAGATGAGCAGCGGACTAGTTATAATGTTTAGGTGCAGTCTTCAGATTCAACGAACACTGGCCCTAGTGACATCATTTGAGGCAGCATTGGTTGTCCCCAATACATGTAACTAGACATTGGCTTGTAAAATTATGTTTCACCTTATAGATCAACTTATTGGGAACTCAGAAAAACTAGAAACATCTCTTGGGATGGAAATCCTGATTGAGGAGTTTTCATAATTAAGGTGCTCTTGTTCAGTTTGACGTTCCAACAAAAAGTTTATGTTAACCCTTGTTTCTAACCTGATCTCACTTCATGCCAATGTCTCCATATTGACCAATGCCTCTCCAGGATTCTGAAACTTCGGCTTTCCTCGTCTCTGTCTTGAGCAGATGTGAAGCTATGTTGCTTGACAGATGATGATTATGAACAGGAGATATTTCTTCTGGGTTCGATATTGTGCAACAACAATTGAATGATATAGGACATTCAGCACACACAGCATTACTGACCACAGTATCTACTGCAACGTCTGGTTAACCAAGACATCTCTGCACATTCTGTATGTGAGCATGCAAACTCTAGTTGTGTTGCATAGTTTTTTTTTGAGCTGTAAACTTAAAGCCTCAGACCACTTTTCAACTATTTTTTCTCTTGATGTCGTGTGTCTTGTTACTTTCTCTTTAATTACATCAGTCTTAAAAAATGATCTCTTTTTCTGGTACTTTCACCAGCTTCTTTTTCTTTCCTCTTCCTCTGTCTATCTAGCAGCGATTGTGGAATTTTGTGCAGTTGAACAGTCCTGACAACTGTGTAGACATCTATCCTCCCTCCCTCAAACTATAGATATATAAGTCTTTAGTTATGGTTAGAAGAGAGTTATGTAGATAATTTATGCTCCACAGGGTCAAGAAAGGAATTTTTGTCTGTGTGTATCTGCTGGTATCTTATTGGTTTGACTTCCCTAAAACCCCAGAAGGTCCTAGACACACATGTTAAAACATTCAAACCACATACACACAGACCAAAGTAAACACACACCAGACAAGGCCAGTTATGCTCATTTAAGTTTTGGTCATCATTTGAGTTTACTTTATTTTCCCGTTATTCTTTAAACAGCAGGTCGCAGTGTGTGTGAACAGACATCTGCATCTATTCTGAGTTCATCTCCATGATCAAAAAAGAAACACCCCTTGTTTTGTCTCTTACAGTGAGAGCTGTGCTCATCACAGATTTCTGGTGGTTTAACTCCTACATTATTTTAAATTGTTGTTTAAAACATTAATGAAAAAATAACTCATATTTTAGGTTATAACTCAGGTCAAGGATTCAACATTATACTATTTGGAGTATTAGGATGAGAAGTATCAAAAGAAAGAGTATTTATATATTTGTACAATCAATGCATCAAATCACTTTGTGGCTTTATCACTTTGTTAAATGGTCCTGAAAATCAAGCTGGACCTATAGGTCCACTGACATATACTGGGTTATGAATTGTTACAAGAGAGTTACATTTAATAAGAATATTGTATGTTTGATTGCGAAAAGAAACTAACTTATTAGAAAAAGTATGTTTAAAAAAGGACTGTACTGTACGAGTTTCAGTAGTTTACATCCTTCATCAAATAGTTAAGGTTTTTCTTTTAATATCTGCTCCAAAATCTGACCCCTTTATCTTTATAAAGAGGAAGTGTTTTCACTTATCTTCAAGACCCAAGGTTTGATTTCTGATTATTCATGCAAGCAGTGATGGAGTTTCTTATTTATCCCAATTATTGTCATAATGCTGCACTAATCTATTATTCATTTTTACTTTAGAAGCACTGAGATCGGAGGATCAACAGCACACATGGATTTTGTTTTGCAGCAGGTTCTCCCTTTAACTGGATCATCACCAATTTGCCCCACCCACCCTGCTGCTGGAAACTATGGGGCCTGTTCCACTCCTCGATGGAATTCCTGTGTTAATGTATGAATCATGACACTTTGACTCTGTGCTCCCCTTTCTTCCTCTCCCTCTCCGTCTCCCTCTCATTCATATCATTCTCCCTATTTCTCTCTGTAACGGTTTAACCCTGTTCAGATGTCTTTCCATTGGGACTTCCTCTGAAGTGCTGATGGGTCACACGCATGACGACCAGGTTAATAAGCAGGCAGGTTTAGGAGGTGGGCATGAGCGGTCAAGGTCAAAGGTCAAGATAACAGGGAAATCCCAGAGCTCAGTGCAGGGACACTCCTCCTGTGGGATGATTATTTCAGAAACGTACTTTGATCTGCTACTTATCCACACAAACATCTTCTTCGACACAGGTGATAAAGGAGCGTTGAGACATCTTGTCACTGCTTTATCCTCTGTACTTTTAGCCGTTTGACTGTTTGGCCTGCTGGCGATGATTTACTTGCATGCTGAACGTCCCTGTTTAATGTAAAAATAATAATATGAACTGAATGTATAAAATAGCTACCAAGCATAAGCCACTCTCAAATCCCATTCTTTGTTGCTCATAATAATGTCCAGAAGCATTCAGTTCTGCAGAAATTAAAGAAAATAAACAATGAGGGGTTTCTGTATCAATTGCATCATCGCAACATGGTGGTTTAGAACAACTCAATAAAAGACTTGTGCTGCATCTAGTAAGTTATTGACTCAATGCTGTGATACAAGTAAAAGCTTCTTTTTTTAACAAAAGAACCCATAACTGTTAAAAGATATCGGGGGTTAAAATACAGCACTGATTTCTTATAAATAAGTCACTATTGTCCCTGGGGTAAGTTCCCGCAGTGGAATTATAGCTAATATGTATAAATCACAGACTATTATAGATACACATAAAATAAAGACATCGATTTTTTTCTTTTGTGATAGTTTGTTGACTTCTAATTTTATCATATCGTGTTTGATACGTGTGACACTTTCTCTTAAAACATGTCGGAAAGAAAACATACATGTCTGTCTGTCATCGATGTACAAATGTTTTAAGTTAACAGTTTTTGGTTTATTATCAAAGAAAAAAAACTATGATGTTTTATCACAGCTGTGTAGTTCTGTTGTCAGTCTGCTTCGTCGTGAAGTGAACGCTGACTTCGACATCAAACGAGCCACAAACATGACTCAAAAATAAGGAAAAATCTGACATTGACCTGACCTTTAAAATCCTGTCACGCCAAGGTGGTGTCTTCCTCGCTGAAAACCACAGTCAGGACTGTAAATACCCGACTGTTAACTGGTTGATCACAATGTTAAAAAAATGATGAATGAGGTAGGATGTCTCCATGTCATCAGTGAGAGGCACCCAAGGTAATGTCAGGTCCAACCAGTGCATATGTGACAACAGCAAAAAAAGATATCACAACGATAAGCAAGCTAAACGCTGCAAAATACCTACAGATGAGATCAAAATACGTTTGTTTGTACTCTGTGAAAGAAAGGCCACAGAATAGTCTCTTTCATTTTCAAATGGAAATCTTGAATAAGTCAAATCTTTCTGTAGGTTCAAGTAAATACCCCCAACACAAAGACACACAGAACACCACACACTTTGACCCTGTTGGGGGAAACAGCACAGTAAAAATGCCGATGGCTCTTCAGCAGGTACATGGCACCTCATCCTGCTCTTTGATAAGCACAGACACTTCCCTTTAACATGGGACTGACAAACACACACACACACACACACACACACACACACACACACACACACACACACACACACACACACACACACACACACACACACACACACACAAACACACACACACAAACACACACACACACACACACACACACACACACACACACACACACACACACACACACACACACACACAAAGGGAATACACTCAAGAATAATTTCTCCGACTCTTAAAGCAAAATTTTATTTTTTTGAAGTAAGACAAACAGCAACAATCTGCTAAATGTATGTTGCCAGAAACTACCAACTTATCAACAGATGCTAACTGTGATGCACGTTTTATTGTTTGCTGATGAAAAGGGATCAAGGTGAACAGATTATCCTATCAACTTGTTACGATTTTTCACTTTGTATTGCAAAATTTAACTCAAAACTAGTTTTGTGGATGCATGTGAGCAGACTTCTCGGCCATTCGAAATGTATGCAGGAGGTATGACAAGGGAGAAAGAGATTTAAAGATGAGAGAGGGAAATCAACACAATAAACACATGCAGAACAAGAGCGAGGTGCTGATCAAGACACAAGAAAGGAAGAAAAAGAAAATCTCACACATGCCTTAAATGGTACAAATGAGCCACAGCAGCTCTTTAGCATGTGTCTGTCAAAAGGAACAGGATGTGTTTGTGCCTGTGAATCAGAGTTTACAGGATGAGGAGCCTTGTCATGTATCTACTGTGAGAGTGTTCCCAAGTCTCTGAACTCTTTCAAGATGTCCCCGCATCATCTTCATCATATCTGTTTGGTATTTTAGATGTCAGTGTGCAAACAAGCAACTTCATCATTATGGAACAGGTTTTTCTTTTGGAGAGTGATATGTTGTGGGTTAAAGTGAGAGATCCCACAACAAAAACAGTGCAATATGCATTTAGAGTTAGAAAACCCGGCGTCAGGGAACATAGGGCAAATGACACAAAGGACATGAGAGCTCTCTTTTTTTTTTATATCACTGTGGGGCATGTTTGTGAAAAAAAGTCACGTTTCCATTGCAGGAATTCACTTTGACAAAAAATAATGGGTATCTAGAAGTGAATGCATCATTCCTGTGGTTTCTGACTGATGTTCTTCCCTCTAGGCAGCCGTTGGTTTTCACCCATGTGCTCTCTTAAAATCAACTTGAAGATATCCCAAACCTACTTGGAACGTGCAATGCTTCACATCACCAGTTTTGTCCAGTTTATCACTCGTCTTTCTTTATCTGTTAACCCCACATTACCATGACCTGGCGATGCAGCTGCAAGCAGGGCTGTTACTTTTCTCTGCTAGCTTATTTAAGGACACTAAAAAAGGGGGGAGTGTACTGTCAAATAAAAAACGGATTATTTTTTAGATTAACAAAATGAAAAAGAATCAGGTTTGTTTTTGTTTCTCCTTCAGTGTTTGACTTCAAGGCTCATGCAATGCCTTTCCACAGATTTGAGACGTCTGAGCTTCCAAGAATGCTTCGAGTTTTTAAAAAATAGTCTCTTCTGACTACTGCAATTCTATGTAAACAGAATGATAATAACATAAAATAATGTCATATTTAAAGTAAAGGTTTTCATCTATATAACTATCTTCAGATCACTACTGAGGAAAAATTAGTTGCTGCAGGTATTCAAACTTTTGATTGCTTTCATAAAGCATGCAGTTAAGCAAAAACGTATTGTGACGACTGCGTGTTCTTTATGTGCAGCACAAAGTGACCCAAGATTTCTAGCCCATGTTGCCAGTATGTGTGTGTGTGTGTGTGTGTGTGTGTGTGTGTGTGTGTGTGTGTGTGTGTGTGTGCTGATGCTTGTGTGTTGGTGTGTTTATTAGGAGGTTAGTTACAGGATCATCTCCTAACGTCAATGAGGTGTGAACCCCAGACTTCTCACGCCCCACTTCACCCCACCTATACACCCGCCCAGGTGTCAAAGCCCCCACTGAGGTGACACTTATCACTGGTCTGGGAAAGAGCCACTCTGCAACAACACACACACACACACACACACACACACACACACACACACACACACACACACACACACACACACACACACACACACTATCGGAGGATGTCTCCGGTTGGAAAATGTCTCTCCACCTCACCAGATATTAAAGTCTATAGATTATCGGTCTAGACCAGAGGGATTTAATGTCTGTCTCCATGGTGACAACCAGAACATGCTCTTTTAAAGTGGCCGTGATCAGACAAACCTCTGTTTACTACATCACTGGCTCACTAGCTTGCTCAGCATGTTTCAAACTAACACACACACACACACACGCACACACGCACACACGCACGCACGCACACACACACACACACACACACACACACACACACACACACACACACACACACACACACGTATCTTTAACTACCTGCCTTGTGACTGTTTTAAGCTGTGTATCTCATTTTGTTCTCCCTCCACCTTTCCTCTAAAGATAAATGCATCACTCACACAAAAGAGGATGGGTGTGTGTGTGTGTGTGTGTGTGTGTGTGTGTGTGTGTGTGTGTGTGTGTGTGTGTGTGTGTGTATTTGTGTGTTGAGTCAGGGGAAGCTAACATAGCAGACGGACAAACGCATCAGCATCAAGAACCACCAAATTTCAATCAGTTTTCAAATCTTCAGTCAATTTCATGGTTTATGTGTCATAACTCAAAAGGAACAATTTGAAGAGGGTCCATCCAAGAGGGTGTATTAGATGTGTGCTGCTGGCAGATTCTTTTTTAAATTACTTGTTTAACCGTTTTTTTTGCCTTTACTGATTAGACATCCCCGGCGCTTGTCGAACCTGCGACCTCTGTAGGGCGCCCGCTCTGTCAACAATGTGTGCAAACCAGGGTCTTCATTCAAGATGTTTACTTATTGTTTTGGTGTGCGGGATGAGACCCTGTGGCTCAGTTTGTATTAGAACAACAACAAAATATGCACACAATAAATTCTCATGGTATGTCAAAGCTTGTTGTTTTGGACTTGTTTTCCAGCCCTCTTGACAACAAGTTGCATTCTGAGTCATCTTATTGGGTGAAGTGGTATTTTTCAAATAGACATCACACTCACACTCAGTTATTACACGACATTTGGGTGAGTGTTTTTTTTTTTTATATGTCCTGCAAACATCTTGAATCTATTCCAGACAAACAATGGCTTTAAAAAATGGCCTTTTGCAAACTGCTTTTTTAATATTCACAATATGTTTCCAGTGACCTAACACTCAGAAATCAGCATCTGTCATTTGGTGACACTTTCAAACTGCTTTTGTGACATGTCAAAGTCTCTTGGTTATGGAGAAAGACAAAGACTCCGCTGCTCTCTTGTGGTGTGGGAATATAAAATGGGGAAAAGCAAATGTTTTTAATCCCCTCCATTCTTGTGCTTTTCTATTATTTGTGTGTGTCAAATTTGATTGTAGACTTTAATACAGACTAAACTGGGAACCTTCTCCATCACAGATTTTAGTATGACATATGTGAGTAGTCAAGTCACTTGTACAGTAGTTGTCAGTGACACTGGGTGTGCCATCCTTATGATATCCCTATGATAATAGCTGATGTCCTCCTAAATGTTGTCATCCTCTGTGCTGTCCCTGTAATCTGTGTTTGAGGGAGGTGACACTCAGACTGCCTCCAGCGGAGACCATGTTTGATCAGTCACTCCTCACCATCAAGGCCTTCACATGTAAATTTAACTCGATGCAGCGATGTAAGTACTCATCACACTTGACTGGAGTCTTCATGTGGTTACCATTTAAAAACAATTCAAATAGCCTTCATTTGAATTCTGGCCTTTGATAATCACTCCAACCACAAGATCCAATCCTGCAGCGTAAAAGGTTGCAGGATTAGGACTCAAACTCATTTAATGACATTATTTAAAATACATGTTGAAAAGGAAACCCTTGCACAAAAAGCCCAAAAATAAATCTTGAAAAAAAAGAAAAGGAAACCCTTGAGCAGCATACATATTTAATAAACCATACACTTAAATCTTATACAATTATGAACAATTTAATGTTTAAAGTTATTCTTAATGTGTCCAAAGTACATTTTAAAAGCCATCCATCGCCTGATTACAGTTATGTTAATTATGAAGGTGTACCATAAGCATCACTTTTGCTGTGTAAACCACTACTTTGTTTCAGTGCTTGGATAGCACACTTACAAACTAAAGTAGAGGGGAAAGAGAATAGGCTACTCATCCCATGACATAATGACAGTAACAAACCACACTAAGCCACATAGGCTACATCATTTCCAGTTCATTTCCAGTGTCTAGTAGAGGTTTTTTTAAATTACTTAGGACTCAAATGTATTTTGTGTCCATAAAATTCCCCATAAACCCAGGGATTGTGTTTTGTTGAACATCTTCTCAACCTAGCGTTGCCAAAACTATGAAAAACTCCGAAGTAGAGGTGAACAAAATAGAGCAAATACGCCATCTTGTGTCTGCAGGCAGGTAACACAGTACACTGGCTAAAAGTCAATGTGGGAGGAACTGAGCTCTTGTAAATGTACTGCAATCATAGCTCTTTACATATTTAGGGATATAGGGGTTTGAAGCTACACCTTTATGGGGCAACGCATTTTGTTATAGGATATTTTGAAGGTAAAAAAAAAAATGTCAGCAATAGATGAAAAAAAAAAACTAAAAATCTTTTATTTTGAATTAATGGGCCTTTGTACTTCCTTCTGCCAGCCGTAGCCTAACGACGGCGAAGACGAAGACGAACCTCGGTCGTCCCCCTGCTGACGACAGGACTTCGCGGCGAAGTAAACACACATGAAACAAAAATGAACACTATGGAAAAGAAGCTAGCGGACTTGATACGTGACCACCCGAATCTGTACGACCAGTCACGGCGAGACTACAAAGACAACCACAAGGGCCATTTCTCATGGAAAGAAATAGCCGGCAGCATGGGGAAGTCGGAGGAAGAGGTGAAGCTGAAATGGAAAAACTTACGCGACAAGTTCTGCAAAGCGAAGAAGCGAATGGTGAAGAGAAGTTTTCCTCCCCTGACAGGCGAAGAGAACCCAGTGGAGAGGCCTGCTCCAGCACTTTACCACCAGTTAGCCTGGCTCAGCGCCTATGTCAAACCCAGAGGTGGAGCAGGTATGGGGGAGACCGACGAGGTTTGTTGCCCATCTGTCACTTATTTAAAAATGTCATCATTACAGTAACCTATTGTTAGAATGAAAGCTTCGAAGGTATTGTATTTAATCTTGTTTGTGGGCTTCTATCCGCTGTTATGGTTTATGACACCTTTGACAAAAACAGCAACATACAATAGGCTACATTTATTTCTTTAATGCTAACTATTATCTATATTTTATGCTTTAGGCATCGAAACATCCACAGCAAGGTGCATCTTCACTCACACCTATAACACAGAATATCCGGGTATTTTCACAATAAAAGCTTTTTGGTTGAACATGATAGATAGATAGATAGATAGATAGATACTGTATTGATCCAGAGGGAAATTTAAAGCATCCAGTAGCAGGTTACAAGACGTACATGACATGAAACATTTGTTACAAATTAAGCCGCAAAACCGACCCCCCCCCCCCCCCCCCCCCCCATACATATACCCGAAAAAAAGATTTAAAGAATACCCCTAGATGAAACAAACTTAAACTGTGCAATTAAAAAATAGATTTATACAAGAAATGTACATAACCCGTGCAGGGATAAAAAAATATATGTGTAATTTAAAGCAAGAACCTATAAACAGTTGAGGGAAAAAATCTGTAATTAGACCTGATGGTGAACACGATATATGAGGCAAACAGCACAACATAGTATGTATAGGCCTCTTGCTTTTGAACCAGTGTAATACCTTACATCACACATCATGCATATAGTAGGTTCTTTTTTCTAGATCATTTCTGAAACTTGGAGAAGATCAAAACTTTGGTCTGTCAGTGTTTTACGCTTAATCTTGATTCCTTTAAGCTCAGCAGCAATGTATGTTCTTCTTTCTATTTTTTTAATTAGTGTGCTATTTTGCCCAGTTGGCCCCAAGGTTGGAAATTGAGTTTAAGTAAGAGTCTGAGCACTAAGTGGGAAGTAGCCCCACAAGAGGGTAAAAAAAAGACAGATTTCAATCCACACATAAGTGAGAAATTGTGTCTGTGAAGTATGATCGATTATAACTAGGTGGAATTGTTGTAATTGTCTAAGTGTTAGAGAGGAAAAGCCCTGAAAATGCATATCTATGGAGATTATTTTTGTGTATCTTGCTTCCTCCCATTTGGAGCGGAGGCAATGAAGAAGTGAGTTGAGGGGTTTGTCTGACTGTAGAGGCACAGAGGCATTTCTGGCTATTCAAGGAGTCGGCCTATAGGCTACTGTGGACACCTCCTCTGTTTGCCTGAGTTTTGATGGAGAGATGTCTGACAGGGTTTTTATGTGTGCTGCAGAGTTAGGCCATAATGAGAAAGCTCCTCTCAGGTGTAGGACTATTTTCTATGAGCATTTCAGATCTCCCAGGGGAGGATGGGGTGATGTTCATCAGGGAGGTAGCCTAAAGTTGCCTGATGATGAAGGGGTCCTTTTTTGGACATTGATATGTTTTACTCTATGTGAAGCAAAAAGGATCACTAGGGAGACTGGAAAGACTGACACAAGCCCAAACTAGTGAGTCTCTGTTATAGACAAGAAAGGGATCACTCTGAGTCGAAACTGTAAATAGCCCATGTGACACTGTGAAGATAATAATATCCAGTAGGTGACGCCAGTGAAACAACTAGGCTACTGATGCCAGCCGTCATTAAACTCCTTAGAAGAAGAAGTGTGCTTTATTGTCTTTCTGCTGTTGTAGTGATGGAAAATAGCGACGCTTTATCGGTTTTGAACGGAGCGTTTCACTTTAAAATACTTCCCGACGGCACAGTTGACAAGTCTAAAGTCATATGCATTTTGTGTCAAACGGAATTAAAATATCACCGAAGTACTACCAGTTTGAGGTACCATCTACGAGCAAAGCATACAAGTGCAGCGAGTCATGTGGTAGGACAGCCGCTGTACCAGAGCTGGCAGGGCCGCTGCGCACCTGTGGATGACGTCAAACAGGACAGGTTAACTACGGCGCTTGCTAAGTGGGTGGCAACTGACTGCAGGCCAGTTGACATTGTGGAAGACTCTGGTCTACGGGACGTCCTCAGGTTGGCTAGTTGTGACCAGTTATATGCTCTACCGTCGCAGGGGACAGTCGTTTCACGCATACAGGACCTGTATGACACCGAGAAAAATAAACTGGAAGTCATGAAAAGTGCGAGTGCTGTCGCGTTAGTCGGAGATAAGTGGACGCCAGTGAGTCATTTGTTTCATGCACTCCTGCATGTTTCTACATGTTTCTTCATGTGTAACAGCATTATCTTCCCAAAACAAAAATCACTGTGTTTGAGCGAGATATAAAAAAAATTAAAAAGTCAAGATAATAAAGTCCATTCGTTGCATTCATTTTATTACAAACTCAAAGCTCCTGTGAGGAGTTTCAGGCTGGTCAATTCATTTTCCTTGGCAAACACTTTTGAAAGGTATCAAGCTTTTATTTCTTTATTTGTATTAGAAAAAAAACAATACTTACACATTTAAAGGACAAAGTCAGCAAAGAGATTGAAGCTACTGTTTCGTCCACAGGGTTTATAAAGCTGACATTTCCTCTCTGGAGCTTATTATGAAAACTGTTTTCAAGTGTAAAATAAAGGAATTCTAATCATGCAATTAAAATACAATTATTAACTATTGAAATTCATTTATATTGTTGTTTTTTTTTCAATTGTCTTGATTGTTTTATGTTGTGTCTTATTAACTTTAACATAATTTGCATATTGTAGTTTCTCAGTAAGTTGCATTACAATATACAAAATGTTATATTTGACAGTAATAATTTATTTAGGCCTACTTGCCAATTGTTCATAAAGGGTCTGCCTTAACGTAGTACAAAACAATACAACATTTTATTTAAAAAAAAACAACATTTGTATTTAACATTTGTACAACAATTCTTTAAATCATTAAACGTTCAAGAAGATATAAACCCAGTCAGACCTGTCCATTTGTTTTCATCCTATTTGTTAAAGTATGAGAGGCTTTCATGTGTTTGTCTGTGATTTCCAAAGAACTGTAAGATTATTATTATTATGAGTGCTGTGCTGACCCTTAGTTTGACATGCTGCTCTTGTGCCAAACAGGGAGCTGGGAGTGGTGACGACCAGGAGAAGGAGTTAGAAGTTAAAGATGAGAAGGAGCAGCACGGCCCTCTACCTGTGGTTAGTACAAGCTTTTCCCTGACAGAGCCTTGTCAGAACAGCGACCAGGAGATGGGAGTCTCTCTTAACCGTAAAAGACGAGCCACCACAGAAACCACAGAGACAAATTCTGCAGAGGCCCTCGCCAGCCTCAAAGATGAAGACGAACTGTTTCTGCTTAGCCTTCTGCCCTCACTAAAGAGGCTCACCATAAAAAAAAGAATGGAGGTGCGGATGAAATTCCAGCAAATTCTTTATGCTGCAGAGTTTGAGGACTAAACATTTAAGTTAAATCAATATGATGTATAAGTGTTAGAAGGGCTTATCACTGTATATAATCAACTTTAAAAACGTGTCAATAGAATTTCTTTACCATTGTAAAATGATTAAATGTCTTTGTGAAACACAAGTGTTGTTGAAATATATCAATATGTAGATCTCCATAATTCATTGTTGGCGAAGTTGTATAAAGAGATTCATCTTTTGGTGTGAAAACAGAGAAAACTGCCTCGTCTTCAGGAGGTGATGAAGTCACTGTTAGTATCTACAGTAACTTTCAAGCTGTCGATTATTAAAGTAAACGTGCAGTAAAATCCGATGAATTTCAATACAACAGCTGCTGCTTACATCAATTTGTTGAACCATGTGCTTTCATCTGGAGAATCTTGTGCATGTGTTCCTGTTGACTTTGGTATTCAGATATCAGAAAGTTGTTTTATGGTTGGCTAATGTTTGCATTGGTAAGTTGTCTTTTACATTAACAGAACAAAAGTATTAAAGCCACAATTACTTATTGTGCTGCTGAACAAACTGTATAGCCTTCGTCCAGCACTTACAACAATGTGAGAAGTGGGGATTGTCAAATTCCGTAAAGTAAATCCACAAGAAATGTTGGTCTAATCAACACTGCCTGCTTATTATTCCTCACCCTCTGTGTAGAGTTCACCGTGCTCACTGACTGTATACACGTGTCTTCATCTTTCAGAAAAGTCTTATTTTTACAATATGTTTGACAAATAAATATTTATAGCTCCTGTAATACAGTTTTCACTTCCTATCTGTAGATTTCTTTTTAATCCTTTTCTTTTCAGAGGTAAGAGGAGCTGATGCTCATCCAGATGTGCTCAGGGGGTTTCATTGCTGCTTAACCTGTTAGTATTTCAGCCAAAGAACCAAACTTGTTTGTTCATTGTGGTGTAGTATAAACTTGAATGTTATTCAAAATGTAGTATGTTAAATATGGCATGGTTCAACGTTTCATCCTTTGTGTTAACTTTTAGCTAAACACATTTTTTTTTTCCTTAGAGTGCTTTCAAGCTGCAGTGATACTATTTCATTGTCTTAGCTGCAGTGTAATTTATATCACACACAAATACCTCCCTCACCATTCAGTTCACATGCTGGCAACAACCAGCTTGACCCTTGTGTGTGTTTTCTTTAATATCCTCATGTATCTCATTCATATAAACAGTAAAGGTTGTGGGTTGGGTTGTATGTGTAAGTTTGTGTGAGTGCTCGCCCTGGCATCACACTCTGCTCCCTTCACCCATCTCTCCCTCTCTCCTCTCCTTCTCCTCCTCCCTCCCTTCTTTTTGCTGTGTAACTCCCAAACCCCTCCCCCTCACTCTGGCTCTTTGCTCTGTCATTGGGTTTTGTGTGGGGTGATGGTTGTGGTTTCTGCCGGTGATGTCTCCAGAGCGTGTAGCAGCTTACTGCTTCAGAACTACAGAGGCTTATTTTCATTCACAGCCTTGCAGCACCTCTAGATGACATCCAATGATAGATAGATAGATAGATAGATCATTTGGCAAGAATATGTGAAAGGGGTTCCTCTGAAGCTTGGACTGTACATATTTGCAGGAAGTAGATCATGTCCATCTTGAACTCTTTCCACCAAGTCATTGCCTCAGACTCTGCCGGACCAGACTACTGAGTGCTGACATGCGGCAAAAATAAGGATCTGTGCTTGCTACTGCCTGAGGTGAGATGCAAACAACATACTGTTCATGTTCAAAAGGGTTGATTGTGTTTACAATAATAGTTTGTGAAATTTCATCCCTACTGTTTGTAGTACTACCTGTGAAGATTATAAAAAAGATGACTTAATTATGGTACTTACTTTTTAAATCCACCACGTATTTCCATGTTAAATGACTGAATAAGAATCTATAACATAGCATCACATGGATCAAATGCTGCAGGATGAAAGGATGGATACTATGATGAACAGCATCACACTCCTATTGGTAGGCACAGGCTCCGGTGAAGACTATCGATTGGTTCCTGCAGTTGTCTGTTGTGCTGAAGGGTGTGTACCAACAGTGATGAATACAGTCATATGGTACAAACATACCACCCTGGAAGTGGTGCTTCCTGGTGTGTTTGTTTAGGTGTGGTTCAGAAGGGATAGGAGTAGAGAAATGAGACAGAAAAAACAAGAAAGGTGTGTAAATAAAAAGGAAAATTCTGCGCAGATAAACCTAAAAAAGAGTCTTGTTCATGCTTATATTGGATGTTAAATTAGGCTGTATGTAGCCACATACAACTCCATATATTTTGCAATTGTCTCCTTTTCTCTTGCAGCAAGATAAAAAATATAGCATCACTCTTAGATTCAAACGTTCAGAGCACAATTCAATGTAAAGTAATAGACACACAGGCAATACAATATGAATATGAATACATTCAATCCAAACATGAAGAGAAACAATCGTGTACTTTTTGAGATACTCTTGAGATCGCAAATAGATTGGAGAGAAAAAAAGATGGTAAAGAACAGTGTGTATAAAAGCATATAGTTTAAGTGCATTTGAAGCATGCACTGTCATGTCAACAGAGATAGAAACAAGAATAGAATATAGAGAGATAACATGCAGGCAGAAGCAGCCTGGCTCACAAATGATTTGCTGCTTTTGCTGAGAAGCAGCCATTCAGAGAATTAACACAGCCAGTAAATGGCTAAGGAGTTTACAGATCTGCAAGGAACCGGTCATATGATCCTGGTCAGCTCTGAGCTATTAGAGAGAGAGGGAACGAGAGAGACAAACAGAGGAAGAGAAGCCTGACAAAAAGACTAATGCCACTGATCCATGTAATGCAGTTTACTGTAGCCTCCGAGCTGCTACAGTTTCTTTCTAAGTGTGAGGTAATGGATCAAACATTGTTTAGTTGGAGTGGCTGAAGGCTTTTAATGTAATACTATGATGAGGTGGAGGCCTAGTGGATGCATTCCTTATGAGCTCATGCTACAAAGAAAAGGTAGGAAAAATCTCTATTTGGTTTTAAAAAGAAACATTTACTTGTGACTAATCTCCCTTTTTTTGTTCACATGAAATTGAAGATTTATTATATTTAAAGTAAGGAAGAACATCTTACATAATTCATGACAGTAATGGTCTGGTACTGTTCTGTATGGGTGAGTGGTGTTTTACTGCTCTGCAACAGAGATTGCATTCAGGAACTGATCTTTGAGTTGATGTTAGATAAGAAGATTTCTGGGCAATATTCATTATTAGAATCGAGAGTTATTTAATTTCATTGTACCAGGACCTGCCTTACAAAGTAAGAAGTGAGTTAACAGCAATTTTTGCAAACATCCAGTGATCGAGTGGGCTGTTCAGTTCAAAACATTTTACACAATTAGGATGTCAGGTCCTATATAGTTATTCTTTCACATTTTTACCAGAAGCTTTTGCTGTCCCTGTGTCTCAGCAGTCCAGTCTGCACTGTCATCAAAGCTGACCTAACTGAAGGGATGATCCACTTCCACCAGGGAATCTGAGAAACTTGACTGTGTGGCTCCAGCTCAACAGAAACCAGACGACAGCGAGCCTCTTCAGGACTCAAGGATCTGCTTGACTTACTCATTGTAACAGGGCAGTGGACAGAGGAGAGTCCCACTCACCATGTACTCCCCTCAGAGTCTCCACCGCTGGGGCATCACTCACAGCGAGAGTATGGAGCGACTAGCCTACAGCCAAGGTACCTTTTTGATTGAATGATCTTATTATAGGATGACAAATCCTATCAACTCCCTACCTCATCCCATACATGACCTAAAACAGCCTCAATCAAAAAGTTGATTACATCATTTCACTATAAAACTGGATTAATGTTTAAGTTAATAAAAGAACACTTATTATTTGATGAAGCTTTAATTAACCCATCAAACTGAAATAGCTTTAGTTAATAATCAATTAGGGGAGTGAAGGGACCTACAGTATATAATCAAACTTATCATAATCCAGGACTTCAATATTTGCTCTGAAGCATTCAAGTGTTGAAAAACGTTTTGAAATATGACTGTTCATAATGTTAAACCATTTTAATAGAGTTGAACCGATTAGTCTATTTGTCACAATGTCACAAATCCATTGGTTCCAGCTTTGACAAAGTTGAATATTCACAGATTCATCGTTCATTGATAGTACACGGAGCATCTGTGGGTTTTAGAATGATGGTTTGCTCAAACAAGCATTTATAGACATTACCTTACATACAATTTTAATACATTTTCCAAACAAGAAATATAGGAAATGATCAAGAGTATTATTGATAATCTAAAAAAAAAACACGATGCAGCCATACTTCATGTATCAGGGTTGTGTTATGTGAAAACTTTATTTAGTTTTCCAAAGCCAGTTCAGTTCTTCATGTATGTGTTTTTCCTCTTTACTAAAGCTTTCTGTATTCCCTCTGTCATTTATTCCTCTACTGGGGAAACATAATTCATTCAAAACACGGCATTAGGAAGGATTTTGAAAATACTGAGCTCATGAATCCAAAGTCTACAAGCTAACAGCACAGATCAGCTGTCTCTTTTAGAGCTAGACATTTTAGGAAATCCATACAGAGTAAAAATCAGAGAGTGCTGTAGCTTTGCTGAAATTAATTTTAAGATGAAATCATGGCTCAAAACAACTCAATCATGTCCTCATCACACATAAACACATGACGTTTCATGAACTCTGTTTGATAATGTTGTAGTGTATGGATATGTTATTATGGTATTGTTGATGTCTTGTTTTGGAGATATAGGTGTAGTAGCTGTTTTTTTTAGTGATGTATTTAAAGTGAAGTGCTCTTAGACTATTAATGTTTTAATATAATTTGTGAAATTCACTGTGGATTAATTTAATTCCATTGTTCAGTGGTTGTGTATTGTTGTGTAGATGTTGTTAGTGTAGCCTATCTATTGTTTCTTAACAGAGACGTTGTCTCTGTCTCCTGCCCAGGAAGTGCAGATGTCATTTAGTTTATAGCTAACTCTGGTATACCTAATAGGCTGAACACTGTCCCTGTCAAAATAAATAAATAAATACAAATAAACCTGACCCACAAGATATATTGTGGAGAAACCACAAACCAAAATGTGTACATTTTTTTGTATTGAAAGACAACACAGACCATTACCTTGTGCTGATGTCATTCAAGCATAAAAAATGACCAGAATACAGGGAAGGAAGTATCAGGTCATTCACTAAATTAAGAAGAAAAGAAAAGAAAAGTCTACTTCAACAGAAAGAGAATGATCATGATGAATTTAAGTCATTTAGCCTATGGAGTAGCATGTAGCCTAGGCCTATAATTTTTTCACTCTTAATTATTTTGAAGAAATCAACAAAAGGGAAGAACTCAAGTAAAATATAAATTGTAATGTTCAATTGTGAAAGTTACATTCATAATGTTTTGGTTGAGACTCTAGGCTATTTAATTTAATTTATTTAATTATACACGTATTGGTAGTTTAAGCTACAATACATTATAATTTGTGAGTTCATTAAACTGTTTAGATTAAAAAATATAAAAATCATTTACAATATTTACCTCTGAGCAGTTATAGAATAAAATAACAAAAGGGTAGCACTCAAGTGAGATATCAGATATGTTTATTACCTTGTCAGTAAAATATAGGCCTAGTAAAGTCAGTTCATGTAGGCTATTTATTTATATTTTATTTTATTTATACAGCCTATTTCTGGTGATGCATGCTAGGACTCCAGTACAGTAACATCGTGCTGTTCTCACCGCAGCCAGCAGAGGGCGGCACGTCCACAACATGGCAGCCCCTAAAATCATTACGTAGTGTTCCTTTTGTGAGTCTTGTGAGCCTTTTGACACCGCCCCTCCAGAGGGTGCAGCGGGACGGTCAGAAGCACAACTGTCTGCTAGGTCTGCTAGGTGTAAACAAATGTATAGTACACCGTGGTGTACGTCAAAGACTTGTTTTAATAATTGGAGCAGCTGCCGCCCTGTCACCATGCAGACGGATGCGTACGTTTTCCTTTCCGACACCGATAAACACGGTTTGTTTTGACACTCGCTAGACCTGTCAGTGCCTCGGCCGGGTTTAACGCAGGTAATTTTATGCTCTGGTTGTCGTAATGTTCGCCGGGTGATTGGTACATAGCTAACTGTTAGCAACCCGCATGAGTCTGGTTGTTTTCGCATCGAGCTGTGATAATTTCAGAGGTACCGTGAACATGGCATCGTCCGCCGACCACGATCTGTCTGAAGCGGACAGCAGCAAGGACAAAGCTCAGGTGTTCGGCGTTTTGAGGCTGCAGGAGGAGAAATCTGCTGCAGGAGATAAAGCTAATAGTAGCAGCATTATTAGAGGAGGAGGAGGTGGAGGTGGTGGAGGAGGAGGAGGAGACGGGCGATGGCAGGCTCCTATCTTCGCTTTGGCCAGGAAAGCATCCGAGACCATTTCAGGGAGCATTCACGTCCTGCCCAAAGTGTCGGAGCACAGAACTTCTCTGCCCGGGGACTGGACCGTTCAAGGTAGGGTGTTATCAGGTCAACGAGGCGTCATTCATGCAGAGAATAGAGAGGTGTGTGTGTGTGTGTGTGTGTGTGTGTGTGTGTGTGTGTGTGTGTGTGTGTGTGTGTGTGTGTGTGTGTGTGTGTGTGTGTGTGTGTGTGTGTGTGTGTGTGTGTGTGTGTGTGTGTGTGTGTGTGTGTGTGTGTGTGTGTGTGTGTGTGTGTGTGTGTGTGTGTCAGTGGGGTTCTGATGATGACACCCAGTAATGTGACCCAGCCCTGAGCTTATCAAGCTCTTCACATCGATGAATTCCCCTTTATAGGTTTTTGGAAACAATCAATCATTCAGTCTGTTGCTAAATGGGGGCAGAGTTTCAGCTGATGTGTGTTGATGTGATAGCTGCTACATGTCTTCTCTCTTTCACATCCAGCATTACCTCACCATCCTCTGTGTGTGGCAAATTGATTTCTCATAGATCTGTGCTGCCCCTCATGCTTTTTGATTCTACACCCTCCTCTGTCAGTTTCAGCAGCGGATGCCTGAAGCATCAAATGGTGCATTAAACCAAATGGAAGAAAAAAAACAAAACAGTTTTTTTGAGAGAAACTTTTCGCACTTGAGTTGTCTGTGTTAGTTTGGTGCCATGGCCTTTCTACAAAGTCAGAAACTTTGCAGGATATTGAATTATGTCTTTTAAAAAACAGCTTTATCCTATCGACCATTATATCCTGATTCATCAATCTTTTTGTTAATATCATTTCACAATAATTTTAGCAACCTTCAAAAGTCAAAATAATCACATATCTTGTCTATTCAAACTCGTGCACAAAAAACATCCAACAAATATATATATATATATATATATTTCCAATTACAACTCACACAGCAGCCTTATAGCATTTGAGTCTTTGTAAATTTAATTGACAAATGAATCGTGATTGATTTCCTGATGAACGACATCATCTGTTTTTTTTTTTCTAGTCAAAGCTCTTGGCTCTTCTGATCGCTCCGTCACTATTCCCAGAAGCTCGTGTGTCTGTCAGAATAAAGCTCTGCACACTCACAACCATGTTCAGCTTCTGAAAGACATTCAAGGCATTCATACACCTGCTTTTAAATGATGTCTGCATCAGTTGACAACTGTTTCAGGAATTCAATCCAACATAGATGTGTGATGATTAGTCTTAAAAAACATGAGTATAAGGCAAATTGACCTTATTTATTTTCTGATCTTATGGTTTTTTTTTGTCTTTTCTAAAGCAGTTATAGCTGAAGGTTTGGCCCACCTACAACACACCGTTCTGTTATTATGTCATCATTATTAAGTACCTCTCAATGTATAAAATAATATAATAATGAGTCTGAATCAGTTATTCTTTGCCAACTGATCATTTCCAGATTTCAAACTGTGACGATGTTTTCAAGCTTTTTAAAGCACTTGCATCACACTTACTTTAAGTTCTCAAAGTGAACAAGTTTTTTGATAATGACCTGCTACATTAAGCTGGCCGATTTAGTTGTTTATGTCACAGACAGAAACCTTTAGTCTCAGTTTTTTACGAGTACGTTTGGACGGTTTAATGACCAGCTTGGATATGAGTACACGTGTAATAAGGTCTCCAGCAGTTCTGTGATAAATGATAAAGGAGTGCCTGTTAAATTTCAATAAATATTCTGTGGGTTTGCAACAACAAACTCAACGAGGTGTCCTTAACATGATTCTTACTCCTCGTAATTAAAACATCTGTGACTGCATTCATTACAAACACATGTATTATAAAGAATAAACTTTAATCCAGAATGTTTGTCCAGCTAGTGATCATTAGACGTTATGATGTGTGCATTCTTCAAATCAGGCGGGTATTTAAAGGAAGTGTTGGTGCTTTTTCTGTTTCCTCCTGCAGCCATGCGAGACCCCATGGCCATGGAGAGAGCCAACCTGCTCAACATGGCCAAGCTGAGTATTAAAGGGCTGATCGAGTCAGCTCTGAGCTTTGGACGAACACTGGATTCAGACTACCCACCTCTGCAGCAGTTCTTTGTTGTCATGGAGCACTGTCTCAAACATGGCCTCCGAGGTGAGAGAGAGAGAGAGAGAGAGAGAGAGAGAGAGAGAGAGAGAGAGAGAGAGAGAGAGAGAGAGAGAGAGAGAGAGAGAGAGAGAGAGAGAGAGAGAGAGAGAGAGAGAGAGAGAGAGTCTGCTGTGCTTGTGGGAATATATCTGCAACCTTCCACCTTCTTAATATTCTGTGTTCATTCCGCAGTGTGTTTGTATGAAGCCTCTTTAATAAAAAAAAGGTGTCATTCCTAGATTTCCTTTTCCCCGGTGTGGGTCTGACTGTGTGTCTCCTCTTCCTCTCTGCAGTGAAGAAGTCCTTTCTGGGCTTTAACAAGTCTCTGTGGGGTCCTCTGGAGCTGGTGGAGAAACTGTGTCCTGAAGCAGCAGAGATCTCTGCCTCGGTACGAGACCTGCCCGGACTAAAGTAAGGAGCACATTTATGAACACGCACAACTTAACCCTGACAACATGCTAGAGAAACATGAGCCCAACCGCATAGACTCACATGGAGGTATCTGTAACATGAGCATGTGACGTGAGGCACAGCGGTTTAGTACCTGAGTGTGATGTACTTTCACTTCACCTTTTCTTTCACTGTACTCTCACTTCTTCCTCATCACATTTTCTCCACATCCTGGTTTTCTTTTGACTCTTTGTTATTATACTAAAGCTATTAAAAACAGATAGTAAGCAGGACTGTGTTCAAACTGAGTTTGTAAATGGTAAATGGGATTGAGTTTTTCTAGCCTTCCGACTACTCAAAGCTCTTTTACACCGCATGTCACACCTACACATTCACACACTGATGGTAGTGGTCGCTATGTAGCATCATCCATCAGAGGTAACTAATCCCGTTCATTCACCGCCAACGAAGAACCAAGACTAATTCAGGGTTAAGTGTCTTGCCCAAGGACACATCAGACATGTTGCCCAGCTGGGGATCGAACCCTCGACCTTCCGGTTGAGAGGCGACGACTCTACCAACTCAGACACTTTTGTTTAATAAACACAACAAAAAAAGATGACACTAGAATAGTATCAGACAGAAGTGAAAGGATGTTGAATGGTTAGCGTGACAAGAGATGAATCTAACACATACATAGATACATTCATTCTGCACGTTACCTTTAAGGGGCATTTTGTAGTCTTCTTCAGTTTATCAGATTTTGTGTTGTATCAATACAGGATAGTCTTTCAATATATCAGTTATTGAATAATCGCTGTATGGTGATATAATCGTTGCTGAGGCCATGTTTTGTATTGTATTGAATCATATTGCATCCTTTTTTTGTGTGATTCCCACCTTAGTGTGTACTATGTAATAATAAGCAGTTTGTTTCATTGTAACTTACAGTTTAGAGGATGAGTGTTGATAGCTCTGTGTGAGAGAGGTCATATTTCAACTTTTCCCCCACACCATGCTATTCAGTTATTTAGTCACTGCATAGCAGCACGCTTCCACTTTGGAATCAAGTGAGTAATATTCAGGTCTTGTCTGATCCAGCAAAATAGGAAACAGTTGTGCTGTTTCAGAGGGAGAGCAGAGTGTGTTTCCTTTGGTGGTGCTGAGTCAGACCAACAGACATGTAGCAGAGCAGTGTTCTTGTAACATCAAGTACAGACAGTCATGTTTTTTTCTCTTGAGAATAAGATTATTCATTAAAAAACGGTTTGTAGTGCTGTTTTAGTTGCTGAGATGGCAGAGAGGTGAAATGAACCGTGTTCAATTTACTGTAAATGATTCAAAGTCTTGAAAAAGAGAACAGTGATGTAGGTGAGACCACTTATCTGTTATCTGAAACAAACAGGAACACAGAAGGTCAAATTAAAGCAACTTTAAAAACTCTTATCACGTGTGTGTGTGTGTGTGTGTGTGTGTGTGTGTGTGTGTGTGTGTGTGTGTGTGTGTGTGTGTTTCAGGACTCCTTTAGGCAGGGCCAGAGCGTGGTTGCGTCTCGCTCTAATGCAGAAACGGCTCGCTGACTACCTTCGACTTCTCATCACCAGAAAAGAGCTGCTAAGGTACACACACGTATTGTTTATACACATGGTGACACACACATAAGACACATAGTACCATACGTTTGGCTACAGAAACGTTTTGTAACAGTATCTGATTAACACACTAGGCCTTTTAAGGTCAAAGACGGTGATTCTAGATTTTATTTCCCAAGCAAACCCGATTATGAAACTCAAGCTTAAAGTACTTTCATACAATAAATGAAAACTTTACTTACTACAAAGTCATTTCACATCCAGAATAACAACATTAAAGAGCTTAAACATTCAATTAAAGTGGATCCCCTTTCTGCTGCTACGTTTGAGCTTCCCTTCAGTAGTAGAGAACCTCTTGTGTCTCCTCTGCAGTGATTTCTATGAGAATTCAGCGCTGATGCTGGAAGAGGAGGGAGCAGTAATCGTAGGACTGCTGGTCGGTCTGAACGTGATCGATGCTAATCTGTGTGTCAAAGGCGAGGACCTGGACTCTCAGGTAAGCACAGCTCTGATACTGTTTGTTACCCATACGGATGAAAAAAATGTACACCTGTTCTTTACTATGAGATGAGTTTGCATGACAGCGTTCTCCAACATTGTTTTTCTCACTTTGATCAGATCACATATTCCTAATACACCATACTTAAAGGAGAAGTCGTTATTTCACAATCTCCAACAATGAAAGATATAAATCTACTTCCTGTGAACACAAGTTCATTGAACAGAAACAGTTTGACTCTATTATGAGGAAGAAAAAAATGCAGACAGGACTGGATTGTTGTTTGGTCACTTTGTCTTTGCGTCAAGCAGATAGAGAGCAGACACTGCAGTGTGTTATATTTACTCCATGGCAGGAGACTTTTTCCACACTGCAAACACAGTTTTATTCAAACAACCTGCACAGATTGCTTTCACACTTGAGTCTGTGGCTGAGGTACTTGTAGTCGCTTTGACACGGACTGACAAACAAAGATTTGATTTAAATGAAAACATCATGTTTTTGTGGAAATGCTTCTTTCAAGCAGACGTTTCCTCTTCGGAGAGATTTTAGCTTTATTATTTATTTTTCCAGGTTGGGGTGATTGATTTCTCCATGTACTTGAAGAATGACATCGATGATTACAGGAGTGAAGAGAGGTACGACCTTTTATTGTCCATCAATGTTAGTTAATGCACTGGCTGTGTTAGGCCTCCCAATCTGATGCAGAGCTTGTTTTATGACCGTTTCCATGGCTACAGGAATAGCCAGATAGCATCCATCTTGGATCAGAAGAACTATGTGGAGGAGCTGAACCGACAACTCAAGTAAGATGTTTTTGTTATTGAAATAGACTTGTGTGAAGATATGACTTCCAGATATGAGAGTGTTTTGTTACTTTTACTCGCTGATAATGTTTTATATTTCTAACTCATATTTCAATTTACATCATTTGATTGTCTGATGTTTGAGGAGTGCCATGATGATGCACCTAACCAAAGGCAGGAGACTGAATGTGTCATTACAAATGTAAATGGGTCTGGTGTTCAGTCACTTTAGTTTAAACCATTCTGTTGTTTTAGAAGTGCAGATGTGTGCCTTCTGGTCCCACAGACAGATTCATAATAACACAGACAGTGTGTCACATTTCCTCTTTTGAATTTCCCTTTCTCACAAACTATTTTAATGAACCTTGTGATTCTCAGTTTGAAATGACAATACGGATGTAGAGAATGAACATATGCAGCTGTGACAGAACTGAAAACAAGCTAGTTCATGAGTCAAACCTGTAACATGTACCATGATGATAAGTTCATGTATTTCTGTCTCTGTTTGTGTAATTAGCTCCACAGTTCATGAGTCAAACCTATAACATGTACCATGATGATAAGTATTGTATTTCTGTCTCTGTTTGTGTAATTAGCTCCACAGTTCATGAGTCAAACCTATAACATGTACCATGATGATAAGTTCATGTATTTCTGTCTCTGTTTGTGTAATTAGCTCCACAGTTCATGGTCTTCAAGGTAGAGTGGACTCTTTAGAGAAGTCTAACTCGAAGCTCATAGAGGAGGTGAGACCCAAACTCATAACATCTGTACATTAACCTCAGAGTTTAACAACTACATCATAGTTATGTGCCTTTTATAATTAAATCTTGATCCACTTGCATGGTCTGTTACACAGAAATATACGAATATGCCTGATACCTTCATATGAAGTCAAAGTTTAACAGTTTTTTTTGGTTCGTTTGGCAGTTAGCCATAGCCAAGAACAACATCATCAAACTCCAGGAGGAAAACCAGCAGCTGAGGAGTGAAAACAGCCTCATCCTGACAAAGACACAGCAGCAGTTAGAGGTACACAGACACACGAAGAAAACATTTCAACAGTTGCTTTGAGCTCCTGCTGATAAAACGTATGCGTGACTATGACTTTCACGTCTTGTTGTTGTTGTAAATTGTCCAGGTAACCCAAGGCGACGTGTCTGTGGAGAGAGATACATACAGACAGTCTCGTCAGGGTTTGGATGAGATGTACAATGAGGCTCAGAGGCAACTGAAGGAGGAGTGTCAGCTCCGACAGGTCGGACCGCAGCTGTTTGTGTGTGAATCAAATATTTTCAATAATACATGTTATGACAGCATAGTAACAGGTCATACACATCCAAATCATGTGTTGTCTTTTTTGTTCAGGATGTGGAGAATGAGTTGGTGGTTCAGGTGTCGATGAAACAAGAAATGGAGCTGGCTATGAAACTTCTAGAGAAAGATATTCATGAAAAACAGGTTGGCACAAATATATAATCTTTAATTAATAATAACAAATATATGTCATTGTACATAATAATTTAAGGATTTTTGAATTATTGCAGTACGGTTTAGTGTAAACATTGTTAAAAAGGACAATATTTACATATATAAATAAAGATGTGTGAATGATGTGTTTGCTCTTGAGATGTATTACTACCACAGTGAGGGAGCATGTGATAATTAGCAGATTAAAATAAAGCACCAGTCTGTACATGCTCACATGCAGCAGTAACACCTTGCCCACTTCTGCCCGTCACCGTGGCAGCCCTGCCAGTGATTGGCTGCTCTGCACGAATGTGTGAACACTGCTGCTTAAACGCCACCAGCTGACATTTGTAGCTAAGCTGTGAGATGCAGTTAAGCAGCATCAAGGCAGCTTGTATGAAAGCTGCTGGGATCATTACATCAAAACATCAGGGGATCAGCAGGATGCAGCGTTTGACACGCATGCATCGATACAGTGTGTTTTAAATACATTTTAGCTCCCTGATGGGATTTGGCTTGAAATGTGACAAACACGACTATTATACTAGAATCTGTCACATGATAGTTTGAGTATGAGATTCAAACAGCATCAGAACTCAACTGACATCTTTGTGTTTCATCAACAGGACACGCTGATCGGACTGAGACACCAACTGGATGAAGTCAAAGCCATCAACGTAGAAATGTACCAGAAGATGCAGGTACAAACACAAACACACACGAGCACATACACTACATATTCTGTGAAGATTATTCAGATTTATCACAGCCATTCCTTCTCCTTTGTTTAGTCGTCTGATGATGAGATGAAGAAGAAGAACAATGTGATCAGTCGTCTGGAGGAGAAGACCAATCAGATCACTGCCACCATGAAGCAGCTGGAGCAGAGGTGAGATACACTGCCTGTGAAGGCACAGCACACACACAAAAACTGGAAAATCTCTTTTTCTATGTGCGTCCTCTGCCCCTCTTTCAATCTGCACAAAGTACTCCTTTATATTTGAACTACTTACAGAACTTCCCTTGTTAAAGGAGCAATATGTAACCGTGACATGTAGAGTTTAAAAT
Source organism: Labrus mixtus (assembly GCF_963584025.1). NCBI lineage: Eukaryota > Metazoa > Chordata > Actinopteri > Labriformes > Labridae > Labrus > Labrus mixtus. The sequence goes on along the minus strand of NC_083612.1, from coordinate 26,215,216 downwards.
GGACACTGCAGTCTGAAATCAAAACATTGGAGAGATCTGCGCTTATTAATTTCACCGTTTCATTCCACCGTCCCCAAAGAGCTCCCGTTTGCTGTTCAGCTTGATTGAGGACCCACACAGCGTTCCTAACCTTTGAGGTTTTATATGAATTTAAAATATCTTAATCTTATCCTTTCCCTGAACATTTCAAACATATTTTATTAAACAGAAGCACATTCATTAATTTTGATTTAATTTAACAAATTTCTACGACACAAGATTACCTCTGAGTAAAAAAACATGATATATAATTAATGCTTATGTTTAGGCCATCACATATCAACAGGGTTGATTCAAGAAAAGTTGAGATACGTCAGGTATTGTCCAACATTTTCCTCGGGGAAATTCTGCATCCTAACTTCTCATGTCTAATAAATAACAGCTGATATTTTCATGCATGCTATGTTAGTAATTCTCTTTACGTCTATGTTCCAAATCTGCATCAGGCATGATGAAATCTTCTGGTGAATTGATGCTTTATGACCCCTCTTCGCCCCATTGTTTACAAGTCAACATGGTTCATCCCTCCCCCTCCCCTCTCCATTGGTTTATATCTCCCCATCCTATTTGTGATTGGTTGTGTAAGTTTTTGTTTCCTGCTTTGAAGGTTTTATGTAGTCTGGTAGAACTTTGAGCCTGGTTACACTTGTTTGTTTGAGTGGGAGTTTTGTGTTGTTGTAGCAGCAAATCAAAATGGTCAAAAACCGTAGGAAACTTTCAGGTTTAAATGTCGTGTCTTATAGTCTTATCCTACGCACACTGCCTCTTAAAATACCACTTTTTATCTGCTCTAGAGTCATATATCTGTCCACACGTTAATTCTTCCTGCTTCCTCTCCCCATCTTTTCTCATCACTCATACTTTGACTGTCGAGGGAAATAAACCCAGACTGAAGAAATCTGATTACAGTGGGAGCCTGAGAGCCTGAAAGCAGATTTCTGTGACTTCATGCGTTTTACTTACTCTTACTGCTGTGCTGTGCTGTTCAGTGTAACCAGGTCCACCTAGAATGCTGATGTATTGACATCCTTTCTTCCTTCCTTCCTTTCTTTCCTCCCTCCTGTTCGTCTCTTTTTGACCATCCATTCCTCCATTCTTCATTTTACCCCTTGAAACCTCCTCGTTTCGTCACTTCCCCCTGCCTCCCTGTGCAGTGATAAGGATTTGCTCAGTCAGACCAGAACGCTTGCTATGTCATTTGTTAAGTGTGCCAGCAATGACACAGAGCACCAGTACAAGCTAGTCAAGGACATCTCCTTCTGAGGACAAACACGTAGACACACGATAACTAAAGACATTACAAATAAACAGACTTAACTTAAAGGAACATTCCTGTTTTTTGCACACAATATTCAGACTGTAGGTGAGAGGGCAGCCCGAGAATCAGGTGAAACTTGAATGCAGGGTGTAGTGACTGACACTGATCATCATCAGCAGAGTGCTGTAATTTACAGTGAGCACTCCAACATGTTTTAAGATCTTCAGTTAAATCCTCCACAGACCATCTGCTGGAAAACAAAGACATGCTTCCTGTAAATATCTTGGTTTGCTGCTCAGAGAAATGTCTGAATATTACATCAGTTGACTTTAATCGATACTGAAAAAAAACAACATTTTGACCCAATCAGGGACTCCTTCATTTCTTCACATGCTGATGATGCACACACCCATTCCTACACTACCACTACTCTACCTGTGTCTAGTCGTCAGTTTATGTGCAGTAACACTGACAGTAATATAGTTGACTGTTTGGCCTCTGAGGTGTAATCATTGGGTATTTGTTATTGTTCACATTGAGTAAGAATGATTATCGTGAAGCTTTCTTTTAAAGCTAGTTTCAAATCTACTTTTAAGTAGTTTCAATTCAACATGTGGACACATGGACAAAAGTTATTGGGTTTAATGCGTAACATTCAGTTTTTTTAAAAAGCAAGATTTCTCCTCGTGTAAATCTGTGACTTTGATCAAGATGATTGCAACACCCCCTAAAATAATCTGGGAGCTAATATATTTATTATTATTTTTTAGTCCAATTCATTTTGCAATTAGTCACTAAAAGTGTACAAAATATAAGATGGTGCACTCCAAGCTTTAATAAAAGTTTTCTAACACAGCTTCCAAGTTGTTTCAAAAGAAGTTGAAGGATATATGGCAATTATAACAAAATTGTAAATTCTGTTCATGGAGGATTTGCTTAGGTCTAAAATACGAGCAGGAACATGAACACTAGCAGACTAGCTTTTTTAATATCTGCCTGATTCTCCACTGTCAGTCACTCACTGCACATGAAACGTCAGAGAGGAGTTTGCTTGTGCAGCCTTCAGCTTTAAATGTGTTGCCAGTTTTTCTCTGCATGTGATGCACCTCCTGACCTGCTTCTGACTGGCTGTGATGAAACGTGCTGCATCAGACATCAGGCCTTTGTACAAAGAGATTTTAAACATTTCATCCTTTAAATCATCACTATGAAATTGTTGGTGAAATTGTTAGCAAACAGTAGTTAACATGCCGTAGACACTAGTTTTTTTGAAAACTCAAAAAAACTAGAGGAGGTTGAATACAATAGTCTGTACTGTAAAAAAAAAAAGGGGGGGGGGGTTCCAAAAACAGCCCTTCTCCTTCTTGCTCTTCATCCTCCTGGAGATTCACATGACTGTTGAGTCAAGTTGTATCAGAAAAAAAGATCTCTGCAGGACCAGCAGCCTCACACGCTTTGTTCCTGAAGATCAGACGGAGCCAAACCAAGTGCAAAGAATTGTAGTGACACAGATGTAAACCTCTGGAGCTTCTGTCATGGGAATGTGAATGTGTTGTGTGTCATCTTTTGTTGACTCTTGTGATAGATAAGGAAGCAGTCATTCCACTGATCCTAAGTCCAAGCTCATAGTACTGTAACTCCTCTCAGTTTGTAGAAGAAGAAACACTCAGTGCGGCTGCTGGAAGCTCACAACTACTGTCTTTTACCACCGTGATCAATAAAGGTAGATGTTTTGAGATGGCTGGGTGTGGCGTGAGTTTGTTGCCATGTTCAGAGTCCAAGGGGACTTCTATTGCATGACTTACCAGAGTAATAAAGCTCTGTGTCAACTGTTGCTGTCGGCTGGGATTGATTCCTGTTGTCCAAATATGTGCGGTAGCTAAACTGGATGCAAAGTGAGATGAAGTCTCCTATGAAAGTTTCCTGCCTGCAGAATATTGAATGGAACATTAGCATTGCCATACTTTTCAAAATCATAATGATGTAAGTATGTAGGGCATCAGAGTTCACTGACCTGCTGAATTTAGTTAGCTACCCTTTTTTTCTTGTCTTTTCTGCTTTCTTTAAGGCAGTTTTTATCTTCATTGTTTCATCATATATTTATTTAAAGTCATTACCTGCTTGTATGATTTCCTTTTGTGTTTTGATCTGCCATCTCCCCTCTCTCTTAAGTTTTATTCTCTTGTGCTATCCTTTATTCATCCCGAGTCTTCAATCCTCCATGTCCACACCCAGAAGCCTCAGTTCGTAAAATCCCTCCTTATAGACATCCATCCATCTCATCCTCCTGTTCTTTTCACACTCTCCCTCAATCACCTGCTCCCCCCCCCCCCCCCAGTTTTTTCTCTCCATGGTCCTGAGTTTGTCCCTGGTTATAATGGTGCAGATTACAGGAGGCAGAGAGGCACCGCAGCTCGGCAGAGGAGGGAACCAGACGCTTCAAGTTGGACTTCGCTAACAAGGCGGACAGCCTGCAGCGGCAGATCGAACACAGAGAGCGGCAACTGTAAGCTAAAAAGCATCCCCACACAGACTGACTGGTAGATCTGTGCTCACACTAACATGAACATTTATATATCAGAGAAGCTGTGGAGTTTAGACAGATGTAAAGTGTTTGAGATGTGTTTAAACATAGTAGTTCTCCACTCTCTTGCTCAGTATATTATACCTCTCTCTGTCTCTGTGTGATTCCTGTCTTTGTGTTCTTGGTTATTGTATGTCCATATCTGTAGCCAGCAGCTGGAGACGGACCTAAAGATAGAGAGGGAGTGGAGGCAGACATTACAAAATGATCTGGAAAGAGAGAGAGACACGGTATCTCAGCTCAGCACAGAGGCGCTGCAGATAAACGGACTGAAAAAGGTTGGAGAGATGAGGGCAAACGACATCGATGACATGTTTTTATTTGTGTCTTTTCAGACTGAGATCTCATTTGATCTGAATACGATGTATGTCTTCTGTCGTTTGTGTTTTTATTTTTTTTTATCAGGAGTTCCATCGCCTCCAAGATGAAAACATTCAGCTGAAATCAATCTGTGAGGACCAAGAACAAGCACTCGAGGAACTGGGCTCCAAACTAAGCGAGTATGTGTGCTTTAGCTCAAACTGTCTTCCCCCAAACTGCACTTAGTTTCATTGTCACTGTTGGACTTTTTTGGAAAGATGAATAGTCTTTATTCAAAGTAGAGTTATTTTCATAATTATATTATATTAGAATCATGGACCATGCAAGTGTTGTTACAGAGTTTCTTTACACGATTCAGTTGCATCATAAAACATACAAACAATTAACATTTTTACACATAACCCTACGCCATGAAACTAAAAAGGGCCTTCCTAAATAATTAGTTTGATGTTATTTTGACTCAGAGGGAAAGATTGATTGATGACCTGTGGTGGTTGATTTGATTTATTCCCCTCACTGAGAACTGTCTCATTGTTTTGTCATAAGATCCAAACTGAAGATTGAGGACATCAAAGAAGCAAACAAAGCTCTTCAGGTAAAGTGACAGTGACTTACAGGGATAAAAAATAAAATATGTTGGAGATCTCAATCTCCGCATCCTGAAGATGGTAAGTTAGGTATGATATAAAAGAAATAAACTGCTGGACAGTACTACAATATGTCCTATAGACAAGGTTCAATAACATGAGTAAAATATGTCTGTCTTGTGGAGTCTAAAATGTAAAGTTAGGGTGTGATGTTGTTTCAGGGGGGTCAGGTTTGGTTGAAGGACAAGGAGGCCAGCCACTGCAAGCTGTGTGAGAAGGAGTTCTCCATCTCGAGACGAAAGGTCAGAACTAACATGAAGAGATAGAAAAATAAAAAAGACTGTTCAAAGGAAGTTTGTTCTTGCCACTGCTAATTTACTAAATGTGGTCAAGTGCTGTGTTCATGGTGGATCACTGCCGGGACTCTGTCAATAATGAAGAGTATGGTCTAGATCAATGGTTCTCAACTGGTGGGTTGGGACCCAGAAGTGGGTCGCAAATGCTGTCAAAAAGTCTATAAAGTGCTAGTTTTAAACAAGTTTGTTTCATTCAGTTTCAGAATGTGTGAGGTCCAAACTGCACAAATAAATCTGATTGATTGAAAAAGATGAGAAATTTGGGTCGCGATATTTCATGAAGGAGTAGTTGGTGGGTCCTGAGGCTCGATCAGTTGAGAACCACTGGTCTAGACCTACCCTTTATATGTGTCGCCTGATAAAATTGGCGCTATACAAATAAAGATTGATTGATTATGTAAAAGCGGAGACCCTTATTCCTTATTTAAAACACAATTGTAGTTATGTTAGTTCTCTCTCTCTCTCTCTCTCTCTCTGCAGCATCACTGTAGGAACTGCGGGGAGATTTTCTGTAACAGCTGCTCGGACAATGAGCTCCCTCTCCCCGCCTCGCCCAAACCAGTCCGAGTCTGTGACACCTGCCACGCCCTCCTCCTACAGAGATGCTCCTCCAATCCAACATGAAGGAGTGCCACACTGCCTCAAACAATCTGAGACCAGACTCAAAAATCACTTCAGTCCTTTGCAAGATCCACAACGCAACTTATCTTGACAAAGTGTTTGCTGCTATAGACAGACCATGTGAATCCACATTCAGTACACTTGGCACACTTTGTCCTGCACAGACAAATTATGAGGAACATGTGCATCATTCTGACCTCATTGTTTCATTCTACTTCCTTTGTTTTGAATGTGAGGGCACTGTTAGTTTACTACAACGTGAGCGTAATTGTCTTAACTTCATATAAGACAAATCTCTGGTCTGTCAAATCGTAAGCAATCACTACTGCTGGTAATCAAACTTTTAGTGAAGCAGAAGACACAATTTATTTACAGTCAATATGAATATCCAAGGCCTGGGTGAAAAGAGACTTGCACAGTGGGTCATTTTAGTATTGCAATGGCCACAAATACATCTACACTATCAAACATTCAACGTCTGCCCATAATTTAAAATACAATCAACATTATTTCTACATTCCTGTGAAACATTGAACCGGGCAGGGCACAAACAGCTGGACTGTTCAGGTGGTAATGAAGGTTGTCAGGTAGCTGTAAGCTTTTGTTTTTCTCACTGGTAGTCACATTCAAACCCAGACAGACCCTTGTAGGTACAAAAGGTTTGGCTCCTAGACTGCATATAAAGATGAATACATAAAGATTATGTATACACAGTTCTACAACGTACTGATTATATACAGCCTATGTTATGGATGTATGGATGTAGGGGACCCTCAGCATGTACTGACACTGATCAGCGGGGAAGGTTTTGATAAATCCCCCTGTAAAGTTCAGCTACACAATGCAGCTCTTTTCCTGAAGGTAAACAGAAGAGATTATATCATTTATACATTCAGTACTGTGGCCTTGTTACTGTTACTACACCCTCCAGTGAACACAAACACAAAGACAGCATTTACACAGGCACAAAAAAAAAAAAACAAGTCAATACCACTACATGCTAAACTGAAATATAAATTGAATATTTATTACTGTTCAGTGAAAGAGGTAGAGTGTGCTACAAAACATTTGTATTTGTTGTGATGCTGTCATAGCTGCAAAAGTTTACCGTGAACCTCATAGGAACGTTTTGTAGCCTGCCATCTTCTGCTCCGACAGACTGAAAAAAGCCTGAAAGTAACATCTGTGCTTCTCAGTGTTTAAATGAAACTTTTCTGCAAACTAATGCTAGGGGCTTTGCTGATGCAAGGACTAGACTAGTTCCCCTTTAGAAGAAACTGAGTGTTGATGCCATTTGTGCCTGTGTAAAGGCGACATTTATTACCTACATGTGCTTCTCGTGTTGCCAAAATAAGCACTACATTTCTACAGAGAGGGTTCCTGCATAGAAGAAGAGATCGGAGCAACACTAGCTTATACTAGCCAAAGAAGCAGTCTAGATTAAAGGTACATTTCCTGTTTCTCTTGGAGAAACTGATGCGGTTTATGCTGCCTGAAGGACCAAGAAAAGCATCTGATTTTTTTCCTCTCTGGTAGCTCTTCTGTTGATGAACCACTGACAGCTTTCTCCCAACACGACCTCTTCACTGACTACATGTGAAGAAGAACAGACTTTTAATGTCTCACCTATGAGATAACCGCCACAAAGTATGATCGAACACTTGCCAATCCTATGTTGCTAAAGGTGTAGATAAGTATTTATATTTTTGTTTTATGCACATGATTTTTTTTTTCTTTAAGAAGTCCAGGAACTTGTTGAACTTTGACTTTTAGTTCTTTGTAATATGTGCTGAAGGAGACATTATAGAAGAACCACATTTTACTGCTGCTCCATTCCTGAGAGGGGAGATGTTCAACTTTTTTTAAATCAAGATTGAGACAAGTTTTGTCTTTATGTCGAACTAATGCTGATGACTGATAAGTGCATGTTCTTCATTGACAGGTAATGATGTGAGTTCACTGCACATTCTAGTTTTGTACTTAAAAACAATGTTTACAACCTGAACCTTTTTTAAGAACTGGAAGTATTCATTCCCTCATGGAGACGGGACAGGCCTGGGTTCATTTTCCTGTTTCTAATATTTAAAAAGCACGAATAAAGCATATCATTATGGAGTACTATAGGCAAAATGTTAAACTGCACTCAGGCCTGAATGTTTTTGTACAGTGTCACTCTTCTGAACCTCCCAGCCTTCATGGGGACTTGTACAGTGTTGATTGTTGTAAATACACCATGTTGATAATCACTGTGGCACTTTGGTTTAATAACACCTGCCAGTTGAATGGTTCAACTATTGCCAACAAAATGTTGCCTTGACTGTGTAGCAGTTTCTGATTAAATCAAGTGACAGAAAAAATCGTTCATGTTTTCATTTTAATTAAGGCCATTGACATTGACTGTTGTTGCTCTGATGGCTGGTCTGTGCCCTGTTAAAGCCTAACAATCAGCTCATATTCCAGATGTTTTCATTCATGACACCAGTACCTCCTCTAAAGTCACATCAGAGACACAAAGAGAATTAAATAGAAAATTTATTCAGCAAAAATGTACAACAGCTGTAGAAGCCATCTTACAGCTCAAATATAGAGAATTTATTTTACTTCCACTCTTTGAGAGTAGAATATTCAACTTAGTTTTCAATTCTGTAATGAGCTGTGAAAACATTCATAAAAAAACACGCACTGGCTCACATGTATCAAACTGTTCAAAGCAGGAAAGAGAATATGAAACTCAGTTTGTATCTGCAACAACAAAAGTTCTGCTGAAAAAGATGTTTGAAGAATCAGTTGAAACCAGAATAAACTAAATACATTTCAAAATAAATCTTTACTCTTGTCCACAGAGCTGTGTAATGTTTTGACAACTTCCTGCTGTGCCTCCAGATGAGCATCTTTTGCCTTAACTATTTAAAGTGCATCCCAACAAAGTCACTGAAAAATAACACATTCAGTTCAAACTATTCAAAGCTCTGATAAACAACGTTTGATTTTTCTTATTCAAATCATGGGTGATAATTAACTTTTTCATTTGAAAAAAACATGAACTGAGTTATAACTTCTTTTTAAAACAAGATGAACAAGGAATCTCCCAGAATATCCATCCATCACGGTCGGCACCGACAACAGCCCCAACTTTTCAATATTGATCAATTGTTTTGTTCTCCATGTGCCTTAGGAATGGTGTATTGATAGTGCATGTTGATATATCTGGTGTTGAAGTGCAGCTGCTATACAATTGTTATTTTTAAAAGACTCTCACAACAATGACTGACTTCAGATCAGCTCTCCTGCTTGGAAACTGAATTCAAACGGCCTAAAGACACACGAGACACACGTCAGGATTATTTGGAGGAGTGGGATGACATCATCAGTATGCACCTCGCAGTCCACTGCTCCGTGAGCCTCCGCCCCCACTTGAGTTACCGTAGTAACCACCACCACCACCGCGACCTGAAAGAATTTCAAAAAGACAGGTCGATGTTTTGACATTCAGATCATCATTTTGTACAAATTCATTTACTCGCCAAAACGAATGAAGTTTATTAACTTTATTTATAACGAAAGGGAAAGACAACGTACTCATCTCAGCAGCCCCACTGGATGTTGAGTTTAGGAACAACTCAATATAGCGATGCTCTGTGGAGAAAGAATATTTCTCCATTTTTTTTACATTTTCTCCAATATATAATAAATATTTTAATCAATATGAGAATACTGTGTGTGTCTGTGTTCTGATTCTCTTTAAGAAAGGTATTTCCTGATCATCTACTTCTCACAAGGTCTAGTTTGTTCTCATAGTCATCTGACAAACCCAAAGCTGCTTATCTGTGAGCATGTGAATATCCTCGCCTGTTATCAACTTCAAAGTATTCTTGTGTCATGAACTTTGTGTTAATGGCATGAAAAAGTGGTGTCACGCGCACAACACAAGGATGGACAAGTAAAAAAGAAAAAAAAGAGGACATACGCATGTGGTTCTTGTCTTTGGACATGGCTGCCACAGCGTCTTCAAGGGAGCGAAATTCCACATCTGCTTCTCCTGTTGACTTGCCGTTAGGAGCCACGTCGATGTGGACCCTCAGTGGATTCAAAGGAGAGAAGAACTACACAAAAGAGATCAAACAAATCATCACAGGGTTATACACATGAAGAGGCCGATCATTGCAAACTATCACGATTTACAACCTTTAACCTTTTACCTCACCTCAAGTTATTACTTTACTTACTTTAGGAACTGATTGGGCTTCCTGATTGACACCGTCATTAAAGTGAACATAACAGAAACATAAAAAGGACCACAGAGACAACATGGATCTATCTAATGTGGTTCTATTCTGGCCCCACAGACAGACTTTGTGCAGGTTTCATCATTTTTAAAAGGTCAAGTTTTTTAGACCTTTTAAAAACACACAGAATGCAATTTTAATTATTTTCTCAGTCAGATCAACAAGACACTGACAGATATGATTCTCTGTTGTTTTCAGTACTTTTCTGCAGTATATTTAACTGTTTTTAATGATCAAATTAATAAAGTACCCATTGATTAGTTAGTTAACTCCAGTTTGCTCTAAAATCAGGGCTTGTCCATCATGGATTGATAAGTTCCTTTCTACTGCAGCAAGCACAAGTGACTTGTTTTTCTCTTCCTGTCGGATAAAGATGCATGCACAGCTTCCTGCATCACAATCCACTGTCAATAATTATAAAAAATAAACAATATATATACAATATTTAAAATCAGCTTTAGTACCTCCTAAGGTCTTGTTTTTTATGTCAGCCCCTGCAGTTATCCTGAAGAGAGCCACTTTGTTTTTCAAAAGAAATTATTTATGTAACTGATGTCAGTGTTTTTGTGTGTTAGAGTTCTTACTTTAGCAACGTCTCCCTCTGTGGCGCGGAAAGGTAACCCTCTCATATGGACAAAATGGAACCCTGAACAGCCATCGGCTTGACCACTGTAACCTTGGCTGGCCATGCCTGAGCACAAACACATCGACACATCAACTCATTTAGTCATGAAGGAGAGAAGTTATCTTTCACAAGCAAATCAAAATGTTTGGACAAACTTCTCAGAGGCTTTAAGAAGATTTCTCAATGTTTTACAAAACTACATTTTACCTTGTTGTTATTAAGGACAAAAATGTAAAACTTCAAATGTTTACATGAGGATTTTGAGTGTTAAAAATGTAAACAAAATGATCAGTCTTTGAAGCTGGGATGTTGCTAAGCTGATTAATGAATAAACGCAGGCTTTCAAACATTAACTCAGCTCATGACTTAATCAAAGGCTAAAGAGTAAATCATTATTGGACTTTACCTCGTCCTCCCCTTTCTCCTCTCACTCGCTCATCAAACATGCCGTTTCCAAAACAGTAGTTGTTGAAACCATTGTAGCCGTCAAAGCCGCCGTAACCTACAGACAGACAACAGAACAGCATTAGAGTCAAAATCAAACAGTAATGTAACCCCTAAAAAACTCAAACAGCTGAAACACTTTTTAAACCACTGACGGCTCCAAACAAAGAAGCAGGACTGAAAAACTGTTCTACAGGAGAGTAAAACTGGCCTCAATGTGGATGGGTTGACAGTAATTACACCTGTCGGGTTTTTCATACATCCACCAGCATGTTTTTGATTCACTTTTTTTGTTTAATATCTCAGAAGGCCTTCAAAGAATCAAATCAAAGAAATCAATATGAAACTTGAACAGGGCAGAAATAAACAAATACATCGTAAGTACATTCCATCCTCAGGAATTCAACCGTTAACAAGTGAGCGATTTAAGAGGCTAGAAAATAAATGTTTTATTGAAGACTTTTTAACCAGAGAGCTGTCAATATTTTGGTCTAATTTAAAATGTGGGCCAAAGTTTAAATGTCCCAACTTGTCTGTATCTGAGTTTGACATGATTTTGTTCACATCACTGCTTGTTTGTCACATGATTCATTTGGCACCTGCCTGATTAAAAAAAGTATTCATATTTCATAATCAGAAAAAGAACTGTGCTTACCACCTCCGTAGCTAACTCCGCTCCTCATTGTGTCCATCAGAGCCCCACCACGGCCAGGCCCTGACCCGAAAAAGCCTCCTCTGGGGCCTCCCATCATGGGTCTATCGTATGGGCCTGGTCTCTGGGCTCCCATCCCACGCCGGGGCAGCTCATAGTAGGCTCTGATTTCATTACGACTGCTCTTAAAAATCTCTATATACCTGAAATATGAGATGCCCAGTGGGTGGAGGGGGACGGAGTAGAGAGTTAAGGTGTAGAAATGGCTGAGTTTGGTTTACATATACAAATATGAATAGTGTCTAGTATCTAAATAGGGCTTTCTTAACATGAAGCTGAGTGGCTAGGCACTGAACAACCTCAACAAAATCTCATCATTAGCTGGACTAAGGGTTGTCATTAAAAATGTCTACACCAACCTCACCTTTTGTTACTGACAGTAAAGAAAATCCGTTTTAGATGCTGCATTTCTGATTTAACGGTTAGAACTTGTATGCCCTGTGCTACACCTCTTCACTTAATTCCCTGTTTCATAGCAAATTATCAATTAATAAAATGAGTAAGAATATGAAAGAAAGTGCCAAATGATGCTCTAACACAATTAAATAGAGCTCCCAGGACAAGGATGACATACATTATAACTGTTACTCACACCATCTTTAACTTTTAGATAGATACATCCCTTTTCATCCCACAAGTCAAGATGTCACCGTTATTTCAATACAAAAACCCATTAAACCCTTCCCATTAGCATTTAACAAATGTTACATGACCCACCCCTAGTCAAAGGGCCCACCCAATAAATTTACCCGCTTCATAATCTTTTTACCATCATTTTTCTTGCAAACCAGCCCATGCTTTTCATTTAACCTTCACATCACCGCCCAATTAAAACCATAATTACTCTAATAAGACCACCCATTAAATACTACAACAGAAGCCAAACCCAGTCCAGCCCGTCCTCTTCCCGTCTGTCCCACCTGTGCCCTATTCTTTCCTTGTGTTTCCCCAGAGCCTTTTCTGCTATCTCCTTTGAGGCAAACTGCACGAAGGCTTCCCCTGTGCTCCTCCCCTGGTAGTCCACTGGCAGAGTAATCCCATTTGGCACGATTCTCAACCCTTCAACCCAAGCACACATAAATACATAGGTCGGTAGGTAGACTCATAGATGTATAGAATAAATAGAACAACACCCACTGAATCACTGTAGCTTTCAGGATTAATACATGTCATGGCAGCAAATAAACATGGGATGTGTATTCTGATGAGACTGCATTAAAAAGGGGCATTTCAGGGGACTGATTTTTCACCTATAATATGCCTAGTTAGAACAGGGAAATATAAAGTGACCTGGAGTGAGCAGCTAGACATTTAAAATGTGTATGTAGACAATCAATTTTCTTTGTAAAAAAATCAAATTTAGGTCTAAATGACCAGTTATTAGCAGTAAATGACACTAAAAATTAGATGAAGATGAAGGCTGCCGGTAAGCATAAAACTGACCCCAGATCAGTGTCATGGGACTGTCTACCTTCTGACAAACCAACCCAGTCTGTCCTGTCTTTTAACCATCTTTAAGGACACATGATAACATGGTCTTAGAGCACAAACATAAATTCAATAAATGTGTTTAAGTAACACTAATATATAACACATAAGTCAACACAGGAGGACTATACTGCAAGGACAATATAGATTTTGCCTGCCTATAGGCTATGACACACGGACATGATGAGTGACTAATAGTCACATAAATACCACTTGTTTTATGAAATTGTGTTAAATTCAGAGTGCAGTTGGTCACACTTTTTTAATTTTTCAGTAAAAGAAACATTTACTGGAACAGTGGTAAAGTTTAAAAAGGAGCTGGCAATTGTAAAGTTAACTGTTGTGCGACTAAAACTTGAACAAAAACTTGAAAACAGAATTTTTTTTTTAAGACACTATAGTCTGATAGAAGTTCTAAATATGTTTTATAGAAAATACTACTTGACCTTGAACAAAGAAAAAAACTATAGCCTTGTAAACTTGCAAAAAAAACCTGAAGTTTTCAGGGTGAGCTGCATGTGTGAACGCAAACAGCTGAATTTTTCACTCGAACTTATAAGGAGTTTCTCCTGCCAGCCCCCTAATATTTGTCCACATGAAGTCTGAGTGAGCTGGTGTGGAGTGCAGCAGAATATAATCTGGAGAATTCACTTCGCGTGAGTTGGAGTGGGTGGTCAAGTTTATTCCCCGAGATCAAACAACTAAATCAGGAGGATTTCAGGGACCGTCCTCCTGAAATTCTCTAGAAATTAATCAGGAGTGCATACGTAAAAGAGGCTTACATGTTGACTTTGTCAAAGACTTATTTTACAAGATTTTTCTTTTTTGAATGAATGCTATCAAGGCATATTATGTGATATATATATATGTATATATATATATATTTAAAAAATCAACACTGACTGTTGATTAATCGGCTGTGTATATGCTTGCATGCATCAGATATTTCTTTTGGTGTTTTTTCCCCATTTTTATTTTTTACATAGCAAGTTAAAATGTTCCACTGAATATTAAAAATCTAGTTGCAGTTTTGTGATCACCCTCTCCCAAAATTAAAATAATTGTTAAAAAGAATATATGGTGTAACTTTCATTAAGACTTACAGTTCAATTAAATGGAGAACACAGACAGGACTTTAAATTGCAATCATGTCTATACCTGAGAAAAACTGAACAATCTCCTCCTTGCTACAACCAAAGGGAAGGCCTCTGAGTCTCAGCATGCAGCCACTACAGCTGTCATAGTCGGCAGGACCGCTACGCTTCAGCACCCAGTCCATTTCACTGCGGTTAGACTTGAACACTGATTTAGAACAGAAAGACACTTGTCACAATCACACTACAGAACGGGTAATATATTGTTCAGATACTGTCTGGGAAATGTGTTTTTGTAGAGGAAATCAATTTAACAAAAACAAAACAATTCTTTACATGCATGGGAAACACACGGGCAACATCATCTCCATGGTGGGCTAATATGATGACAGCAACAGAGTAGGTTGCACTTTTACTTTTGTATCGGTAATGTAATATTATGTCCCTAACCCTAACTCCACACAGGGAAAACACTTAATGTTGTGTCATTCCCTTACGATGGTTATTTCTTACCCTCTATGTATCTGTGTCCCATGTATTTACGGTCCTTGGAAAGGGCATTCTTGAAATCCTCTGCCGTTATAAGCTCAATAAATGCCTCTCCACTGGGACGGCCTTCTTTAGAGTAGGTGAAACACACTCCATTCACTTTCCCAACGATGTCACAGTCTGTAAAGAAGTAAGAATACAAGATTGTTTTGTAATTGATGCCTACTCATGGACATTTTCTGGCATAAAGTAATAACTGAAACGGTGGACAAACTTCATTCAATTGTATCTGAGCAGTTAGAAGATTGTAGAATCAAATCTGACAAATGTTTTATTCACATCACCACTGAGACAGATGAGCAGCCAGGAATCAACATACTTTTAACACAAAATAGAGTATGTCTTTTAAATGTCATTTAAGACAATATATTCAAGCCTCAAGCTATAATGAAATCTGTGTGTACTCTCACCTGAGAAGAAACTGGCAACCTCCTCCTGTGTGCAGGACCAGGGTAGTCCTCTGATCCGGACAACATAACCCTCTTCATTCAGAGACATCCTCTCCCCCTCAGACAGCACAATACAGCAGCAACACTTCAAATTACTGTGTAAATGTCTTTTATTTATTAAAATATAAAGACACACCCACCAATTGTCAACATTAAATGAAGCCGTGCTGCATCCTCTGCCCTGCCTAGTCTTAACTCAAGAATGAACAAAGTTTCATTATAATGTCTTTATATTTCTGTCTGCCTTTTTTAAATTAGAAACAGTGTACCTAGACTTAAAACCACATGATATATGTAACAATGAAGCATTATAATGTGAGTTATGTGAGTTGTTAAACTAGTTAAACGCGCTAACATAAACATTAGTTACTTCCTCTTTGGTCGTGTTTTGGTTGTAAAGTCTATTTGTTGTCTTAACAAACGTAACCTCGGTCAAACTTCTACTCACGTTTAAATCTCCAAATCCTGACAACAAGACGGTATATTTCCACTGGTGAAGTTACTTCTCTGAAGTTCACCAGAAGCGATGTTATATATAGAGTTCAACCTTCACACCGAGTGAGCTAATGGTGCTAATGTTAGCTTGATAACATGAACAGTTAGCAGGCTACATGCTACATGCTAACGGGAGGACTGTCAGCGGTCAAACGTACAAGGCAAACTGGTTCAATTCCCAAAGGTCGTGCACTGTCACTGTTTGACAAAACAGGTTCTCTGATACAAATGTGTCAGTCGGATACAATAAATGTCAGAAAACTATGAAAATAGCTTACAGTCGTCTCTTGTCCCACGTCTCCTGCTCCTGTCCCGAGCCTCAGGTGTCACTTCCAGCAAACCAGCGCAGGTAGTCCGTCTTCTCGCGAGAGTTGGAAAATAAATAAATAGCAAACACAAAAACAAAAAGTAGTAAAGGTAATAATGTCCATTTTATATTTTACCTATTATATACTTATGAGGGGAGTTGAAGTAAATATATTTACTGTAGTTTTTGCACAGCCTAATAAAAGTATAATTTTGAGGAGCCTTAGGTCGCGCTTATTCAACAACCGAGTCATATTGTGATTTGGTAAAGAAATTAATTTTTAAGCTTTTCAATTCACTTAAAAATCCGAAAATTTTGTTATATTTGGCTTTATAAAGCAGCCCACATTTTAAATGTTATAGGCCTACTAGCTTTGAGTCATTAAGTAAAATTACCAACCATGCAAACTTTTTATATAAACATTATCAAAAATGTATAAATGAATCACACGTTGTCTAGACACCGTAATTATGGATCTGCCTGGCACTGGTTGACTGGACCTATTAATGAGTGTCAACCAGCCAAGCTGCTAAATCTCAAATCTAGGGGCAAATTATATAGCCTACTATACTCATATAGATATAGAATATCTGGCAACGCTGACGCTGAGTATGGAGGACGAGATCTGACAGAAGTATAAATAAATAAATACTGGAATAAAAGAATGAATAAATAAATAAATAATTAAATGCGTGAATAAATAAATAAAAACTGGTAAATAAATGGGGCATAAATAATTAAATGTCTTAAATGTATTTCTACATGTATTTATTTCCACATTTATTTATTTCTACATTTATTTATTTCCACATTTATTTATTTATACTTCTGTCAGATCTCGTCCTCCATAGCTGAGAGAATGACGCTGGGGGGCGTCTGCTGTCACCAAACTAACAGGGTAAAGTCCCCTGACAGCACTGGGACAACAAAGTCCACACTCGTCCTCAGTGGAAACTTTAGTTTCAACCCAGTTTACGGTGTACAATGGAGATTTCAGTATTTACGGTAGATGCCTTCACCAATTTACCTTTCAAAGGTAACCCCGCGGCTGTTTGTCCACTTTTGCATGTGAGTAAGAATATGTTGGTTAAATAAAGTAGGCATAATGTTACGATCTGCAGAAGAGGGCTTTGTGCATTTGTTTGAAGCATGATAATCGGACTTGTACAGTCAATAGATTTGGCAAGTTTTAGTCTCTCGTGTGTCACATCGTTTTATAATTCACTTCAACATAAACCACCGACATGCAAAAAACAGGCTGTTTAGATTATTTATTCTTATTTCGTGTGACAATAATATTTAGGCTAGTGTTTGTGTCGTGTCTATCATGTGTCTATCAGGAGGTGAGTGATGACTTGTATCAGAAGATAGCTACAGAGATGAACCTGGCAGAAACAGCCTTCATCACCAAGATCAACCCCTCTGACAATTTCACAACAGGTAAGGTATTATCAGTTTAACATATTACAATTGCATAATTTCATTTTTTTATCACAAATACTGCTTACAGTTTTTTAAGTGAAGTTAAGAGAAATACATTTTTCTGGGACATGTTAACATTTCATTGTAATAATCCATAAAGTTTTGCAATCCTGTATGTCCCATGCTTTGTTGTTGAAGCTGTTAAAATGGGGAATAAAGAACTGATCTATTAATAAAGATGTTAATAGCCGCCTGTGAGCAAACCTCACTGACTCTTTTCCTCTACATTGGGATACGTTTTGAAAGTCTAGGTTGACTGAAATAAAACAGACATTAAATGATGAGGGAAAGAAAGTTAATAAAGGACATTTTAGACCATGTTTTAAGACATTATTGTTACATATTAAGCTGTGGACTTCTTTACAGTTGAACTGAGCTTGGTATACGTGTTCTTGTGTGTGCACAAAATGAAAAAAGCATGTCCTCAGCAGGTAACACTGTTCAAAACACAGCTAAGAGTTGCATTGTTGTGACGGAGAAGAGCTGTGACAGTTCAAAATGCAGTGAGCAGTCATTTAGTGGTTTTGCACACCACTTAAGAATCTAAACTATGTTGCTAGATATTACATTTGGAAAAACATTTGACATTTAAGTGACGTTAAGCACGTTCCCTTTGTACCAAAAGACTTAAGTTTGGCACTATCAAAGGATTAGTATTTTAGTGTAATGAAAGCATGTATGTAGTACCTCCCATCTAAGAAATGTGTCATTGATCACTTATTACAACCCATCAACATTTTATTTTCAAACAGTCGTGGTGATAGTGTTGGCTGGATTTGGTAAACTTGATTTATGAGGTGAACTGCTGCTGAATTTAAAGTTAACCATTTTCTTTCAGCCGTTTCAGATAACTGTGGACTTTTTTACAAGTTATATGAAAATGTAAGAGTTAAGAATCTTTCTGACAGTGGGATGTGTTTAACAGGATCACGGTTCCGCCTTCGATGGTTTACACCCACCAATGAAGTGAATCTGTGTGGTCATGCAACTCTGGCCTCTGCAGCAGTGCTGTTCCAGAATAAGAGTAAGACACAGAACAAACACAAAGTGAACATGTAAATCAGTAAATCAGGCTTAAATTAATACTTAAAACAGTCAATGCATTGGCCTTGTCTGGAAAACTGGGAAATACACACAAAGAAGCATTTTCACCCCCGTAATTGTTTTTAACATGTAAACACTTGAATAAAGCTAGCTCACCAGCCGCTCTTTGAGCATTAAATTGTATTTGTGTATGCTATGTCTGATAGAAAATGAGAATTCTGTACTGGTGTTTGAGACCAGGAGTGGAGACCTGGCTGTCACCCATCAGGGAGAGCGGTACATCCTGGACTTTCCTCTTAATCCGCCTGCCCAGGAGGTACACTATGTCTCTGTCTACAGTCTGTGTCCTTGATCATTACATCATGATACAGTAGCAGAACCAGGCGATCCTGGTTTACTTCCACATTCATTCTAATCTGTCATTTAGTGTAGTATGCATTGTATGGCCTGAAAGATATGAACTCATAATTAACCCAATTCTATTGGGCTCCTAAAATAAAAGAACATGAACCTCCCCATTTCAGTCAGTACTGTTCATTCTTTTCATCAATCACAACCCTATTTCAATCAGCATCACTGTTAAACGCACAGCTTTTCTGAAACCCAAAACACACTCCAACCGTCCTACAACACTTTAACTCAAAGCTGCATCACTCATATTTGCTATCCTGACTTTGATTTCTCTCTCTCTCTAAAATGTGATTACTCAGGATCCCAATGACTTCAAAGACATCATCAAGGTCAGTCAAACCTATCTGTGAATGCAGATTCCTGTATCACTGTATACTTCAACCCTTTATCACTTATAACACTTATAAGATGTACAAGTGTGATTGTGTGTGTACATAGTGAACCTTCTCTCTGCTCCTGCATGTTTGATAAAGGCTGCAGTGGGAAATCACCCAATCCAGGATGTTTATCTGTGCTCCAACACCAAGAAACTTATGGTTCGACTGGCTGACAGCTGTGACAGGTTATAATAACACACACTCACAAATGGACAGATGGATAGACTCGGGTTGATGTTGAGGGACAATCTGGGATGAGCTAGAACGTTGATTTGTTATTTGGCTCATGTGCAGCATGTGTGTTTTCTAAAGGTCAGTGCTAACCAGTCTGAAGGTTGACCCTGCTGCTCTTCAGAGCAGTGAGAGGAGCGGGAGAGTCAAAGGACTAATCCTCACTATGAAAGGTAGTTTCAGTAGTGACTCTGTTGTATCATAATGTCCTCAATATACAACATGATAACAGAGCATTGTTGAGAGCAGCACTGTATGAAACGTCTAGCCATGTTTGATTAAACTGCCTCTCCTTTAAAGTCTTCTTTATCTGTCAATAGGATCCCCAGACTGCCAGCCAG
Source organism: Labrus mixtus (assembly GCF_963584025.1). Lineage (NCBI taxonomy): Eukaryota > Metazoa > Chordata > Actinopteri > Labriformes > Labridae > Labrus > Labrus mixtus. The sequence goes on along the minus strand of NC_083612.1, from coordinate 26,195,115 downwards.
GATACGACTTCTACTCTAGATATTTTTCCCCATGGAACGGCATCCCTGAGGATCCAGTCACAGGTAGACCCCTACTCATACAGCCCATACTAATGGACACAGACAGACCATCTTTGTTGGGTTACATTGTGATATCATGTGATTCTATAAATGGCTTGAATTGTTCAAGTATGTAAATTATGTTGTTTTTAATTACTAAGGCTCTTGTGAGATTTTAATAATACAGTTGTCTCTATAACATAATCCAGCCCATAAGGAAGAACATAGACTATTTCTGTAAAGTTATAGTCAATGTCTGAAATCACTGCCACTGGATCTGTGCAAACACGAGGGGCAGAATAGCACGCTGTCAAAACAACCTTTGTTTACAATTTTCCAAATGTAGACAGTTGTACTGTTGTGACCCTAGAGTGTTGCCATACTCTCGCGAGACTTGCAACACAAACGTGACTAGGCATGCAACTGTTGTCATGGTGTCAGTACGTTCACCTGGCACGCCAGCGTTCATGTGAATAAAGGATTCGGTTGGAATTCACTGACTCAGTCAATTAAACTACAGCAAAGAAAAGTTAAGAAGTAGATTTGATAATGAAAAGACAGGAGCATTTCTTCATTACATAATAATACTTAGGGATGTATAGGACCAGATAGGCAAAGAGGTAAGAGGAACTGCTTAGTCCACAGGTCTTACCATGATCGACACAAATTTAAGATCCTTAAGCAAACTTTAAGAAATCTGTATATTTGCATACAATTAACATGTTTTGTAAAATGACAACAAAAAAAACAAACTCTTTGACCAAGACTACAGATGTTTGACTGTCATGCAGTTGAGCTGAAAATGTAAACTTCCAATGTGCCTCTTGTGAAACGTGCCAGTAGATGTTATTAATGTCCCTGCAGGGTCTGCCCACACTGTGCTAGGAAGTTACTGGTCTAAGAAACTGGGAAAGAAGAAACTGCTGGGTAATATGATCATTCAGTATCGTAATTTATCACTTGTTCAACTCTCAACTAGTTCAAATTCAGTAAGCCATGAAACAATTAAGGTCAGAAATGAAGTAACTAACGGATACTCATTCTGTCCTGTGTGTGTTTGTTTTTGTCTAGCTTACCAGTGCTCTCGACGAGGCGGGGAGCTGGAACTAGAAGTGAGAGAGGACGGAAGAATCAACATAGCTGGACACGCTGTCTTTGTACTGCAGGGAACAATCACATTGTAGCCACACACACACAGTGTGTGCGGAACAGTCCTTACATTTCACTGCACATCTGTATGAGCATGTGACAAATAAAAATCTTGAAACACGGGCAAAGGAGAGGGCCATGGAGGATGGAACATAGTTATGTAGCTCATTTGATGAAAGAGATGGTTCAAATAAAATAAAACAATGTCCTCCAGATCGATTATAACTACTAGAACATCACTCATGCCAACATATTACAGGATGGAACAAGGAGCTCAAACTTTATTTGGACTGGAATTATTTATTCATAAAACACAACATCATCACTTACCAAATTAAGAGACAAAAACAAAACACAGAAACAAAGCATGGAAATATTGCATTCAACCAATCAAAGGCAGAATCACAGTTACTCTGGTCACTTTCGGGTGCTTTCGGGTATGACTTGAAATGTTCTATTACAGATAGTGACCCACCTTTTTTAAATAAGAAACAAAATGCTTCTAAACCCTTTTGTTCAGATTTTTTACTGAAGTAAAACAATAAAGTGAAGTGCCTTCAACTTAGTCATTGTCATCATTGACGTCCATCCACTTTATAAGAAATCACACAAAGCAGTAACCACCTCTCCCTTCACACAACATTCATTCAAGTTTTAGATGGTAAAATAAAGAATGTAGTTAAGACTTTAAATAGTACGAGATGTCGTGTTATTATATCACAGCTTTACTTTTCAGCTTTCAGACTCAGGTTTTTCATCCGTACATTGACATTCAGCCGACTGCTAGAAATGTCAGAGCTTATTTAAGCACTGTAGTCCAGTGACACTTAACTATAAACAAAACTGGTTTGGTTTGTAAAGGATCACGGAAAGCAGCAGGAGTCGAGCCTAAAACACTGTCACAGTTTATTGACTGAGGTATTTGATTGAAACTAGCAGTTAATAAACAGTAAATAATGTTAAATGAGTGTTGAGGCTCCGTACCCTTAGTGTCAGTTTAGCTGTACTGAGGTTTAAAGTACTCTTGTGTGACTCTACATTAGCCGTTTAGTTTCTCAATATCATATTTCATAGCATCAATATCAAGTATTTTGCATTGAAAACTGATAAGCGTCTTTGTACAAAGCTGTGGCTGGAAGGTCTCTCGTTCACAAAGCTTGTTGAGGTTCAGTCTTAGATCACGTTCATGAGGACCGGCCTTCAGCTTCCACTCATGTCAGTGAACATTTTTCAAGTCAAAACAGACCTGTAGATCTGCCGATGTGCAGAAATGGCAGAAGTTGCTGAATAGTGTTCAGCTCACAGTCATGTCGAGTTCTTTATAAAATAATGACTTTTATCTATTACAAAACCTAGAAGAGAAACTGTCTCCTTAAGTAGATCTTCAGTGACACTCAGGGGGGAACTCTAAATAACAGGAGGAGCTGTGACGTAAGGCGACAGGAAGGGATTGTAGGTTTGCATATTCCATTAAGATCGTTTTAATAGACTATTTATCCCAAAAGACAGAAATAAAAACAATATATGCTCTTATGTTTGATCACAGACCCTTGGCATTCAGTGTTTTTGCAGACTCAGGTGCTCCACTGACATTGAAACAGGCAGATACTGGCATCATGGAACAGCAGCATGGCTTCACAGACTTCAATCACAGGGACACGCTCGGTAAGGCTTTGTGGGCAGCCGGCGGGAGCTGAATAATGTGAAGTTAGCGTTAAGGAAAAAAAAACTGAAGACACTAAATACATAAGGTAAAAATGTGACAGTGACATGTTACACTGAAGCAGTTTTGTAGACACGTCCAGCATTTGTTTAAACATTGATGACTCGCTGTTCATCAGACTTTTAATTCAATTGCATGCCAAGATGAAACTGCTGAACAGTAGCAAAGTAAGAAGTGTGTTACCAATCTAACAATATATGGCTTTTAGTATCACATTTTGTATCTTTTAGCCATCTTTTAGTGAGTACCTCTCAGTTGGGATTCAAAGTCATTGTGACAAGTATGCCTTTTTGTAACGGTATAACAAGACCCAAAAATGTCATTTTTATGTTTAAAATTATTTTCTTGTATTTAAAGGATATCATGTTCTCCTGCTGGAGATGGTTCAGAAGTTTCTCCACAGGGGCGTAGCGTCGCAGTGTAGTGGCAGAGCCCACCATCAGCAGCTTGTGTTTGGCCCTGGTGATGGCCACATTCAGGCGACGCCAGTCCTTCAACAGTTCTCCTAACTGTGAGAATCAGTAGTTTATTTGCTTGTTCATGCAGAGATTTAAGCACAAAGAAAGGAGGAGGAAGAGGAGTTTAAAAAAAGAAAACACGACGAGACAAGAAACACTTACATGTCCCTCCTCTGCAGTGCTCCTGACAAAAGAAAAAATTATCAGACTTTTGTCTCGTCCCTGATATCTGTCCACTGTGTTCACCTCCACACCAGTGAAAGATGAGGACTGCAGCAGAGCAGAGATGCTCTTTAACTGCTGTCTGTAGGGGGCGATGACGCCTATGTCACTGGGTTTACATCCAGCCTGAAGAGAGAAAAATAAGCAGGACTCAGTACGATAAACTGCAACTGCATATATGTCTTTGTTTTCACACTTCTACTTTTATCCACTGAATTAAAATACTCATGACGCACACAAAAACAAAGCCAGACTTAACAAAACACTTCAATATACATCTGTTATAAACATGTCATACCTTTATCAGCAATGAAAGCAACTTGTGTATGAGAGCTGCCTCAGTGTGATTGCTAACACCTCCTTGCTCCACAGACTCGAGTGCTGGCACCTGAAGCAGGCAGAAGAGAAAAAAAAGATGAAAGAGCACAACACATCTAAAGTCTTTACTTATAACAATGTCCTTATTTGTAAAGCAGATGACTTATATCTTTAAACTTTTACAAGAAGTAGAACTAATAAACACTCTTCAGATCATCGGAGCTAAAACTAGCTGAAACACGTACCTCCTTTTGAAAGCATATCCCAACTTTTACATTTCAGTTTAACTCAAACTTTTGGAGGTGGATGTTTGACTGCAGTAACAAAACCTGTATTTACACAGCAGCTAGAACCTTTTATTTAGAATTCTAATTTTTAGGTCTAACCTCTCTGTCATTTCTACCTTATAGAAAACCTGTAGTGCAATGCAAATTATACCAACCATTGAGCAATCTAGGAAGCAAACAGGGTTGCTAGGCAACAATGTGGCCTGCACCCAAGCCAGGTAGTGCTGTGGATCAGTGTCAGAGCAGGACCTGAGCTCTGATTGGACAGAGAGCAGGAAGGGCAGAGTGAGCAGAGCCTCGGCTGTCCTCTCAGAGCCGCACTCCAGTCGACCCTCGTACATCAGGGAGTTACTGAGAGACATGATCTGCCTAAAACACAGAGCACACACACACACACACACACCCTTTATTATGGAGGGGCAATGCTTCTGAGTCTTACCATCTTGTTATGCATTTGTCATGTCGATACAGTTAAGATTTTTCTGTAATGCCAAAGCAGATTGTATTCAGTAAAAGTTTATATGATGAAGTTTAATGTGATGCTTTAGTCACGTAATGTTTTTTACAAACACAAATTGAAGCCTCATGTTCTCATGTATTGGTAGAAGAGCCTTAATGATGAGCTGATAATAAAAGACACTGTCAGTAGCACAGACTCAAACAGCTAACACGTGTATAACAATTGGTTAATGAGAGTCTTCACAAATTTAACCCCAACATCTCAGACCTATGTAACAGGTGTGGGGAGGACAAAGGTACATTTTACCATTGCGTATGGAAATGTCCAAAAATTAAAGAATTTTGGGATGAAGTCAGACGTGTAATGCAGTAGTTGTTATCATTTCAATTAGTTGTAGAACCTACGTTTTTTTCTTCTTGGTATCTACCCAAAAGGACATAGTATGACCCGGGTCTTTGTAGACCTCTGCATATTGCAGGCTAAAAGAACAATAGCATTAACATGGAAAACCAGTGGTAGATTTATCTACTTGTAATTGTGTGTCTTGAAAATGTTTTTAAAACTTAGTAAACATATTGTTAAAAATAAAAAGACACTGTCAGTGTGTTAAGAAGGTTTACCTGTTCATCCTGTACTGCACATTCAGTTGGACCACTGCTTCACTATGGAGCTCCAGTCGCTTAAACAGACTTTCATCCATCCCAAGTGACCTGCAGGAAAACATAAAGAAACATACAACTGCTGTTACTAACGACTCTCTCTTCTTTAGCATTACAAATCAAACTGAAGCTACAATATTAGCTACATGCTAAACCTTGAATTTAAACAGACACTTATGAGCAGAGTTTTGTGGTTGACCCTCAAGAAGAAAAACAACTTCTTACTCACCATGTCTACTTAAAGTTATTCATTTCTATTTGTAGAAATATGAACATGTTTTTACACAAACACATACTTTACCTAGCTTCCTGATTTTGCACTATTGGTGGCAGCTGTTGATGATCCCCGACCAGGACAAATCTCTTGGCGTAGCAGAGGGGTCCCACGCAGATTGGCTGGCTGATCTGTGAAGCTTCATCTACGATGCAGAAATCAAAGCGTCGGCGGGTGAAAATGGGATGTTTGATGCCCATACAGGTGGTTCCCACAACCAGCTGGAAAAGAGAGAGGAGCAGAATTGGGTTGTTGATGTTAATTTTTTTCATTTAGAAGTTTTAAGTTAAAAGATTTACATGTTACATATCTTGACAAAAATAACAAGTTTGAGATCAGATTTCAAAATGTAAAAAGCTTGGCACATTTGTATATCAATCAGGAAAAGTCTGAAGCTGTGGCAATGATATGCTGAATATTTACTCCTCACCTCCTTATTGTAAAGCTGCTCCAACTCTGACAGTGTGTGAACTCCCTTTTTCCTCAAACTTTCCTCTGTGTAAGGCCGAATGTCGGGATGAACCTGAAAAGGTGTCAGAAAGCAAAAGAGAAATCAGAGAGGTTCAGAGTGGCAAACACTGAGGGACAAAACAAGAGATCTAGACTTGATGTGAACTTATTTTAAAACTTCAAATGATTATGGAACTAAGATATTTAAGTGATTTTTGTTATACTCAGGATAGCTTTAGTTGCTAACATAGCTTTTTAAAGTCCATGTTGTGAAATACATTTTGGAAGTGAATAGTTATTTCCTCTACTTTTTGAATACCAATGTCAACAACAGCTCACCTTCTGCCCCTGCCCGAGACGCAGGAACCCAACCCGGAACCTCTTCAGCTTCAGCAGGATGTTGTCCACAGCAGAGTGTGTGTAGCTGGTCAGCAACACACTGAACCCACAGGCGTGAAGGATTCGAACCTGCAAGACAAATAAAGGGAAAGACAAAGTTTGAGCCTGCACCAGGTTTCTTAAGGTTTCGAAGTATAGGGGCTATTGCAGCTGATTTGAAAGAAGTGGGAACAAGACCAGAGGTGAGGGGGAAATGTATGATGACAATTATCAGGGAAGACAAAAGGGGTAAGCAGACTTTAACCAGTACAGTAGAAAGAGGGTCTAATGGACAGGTAGATGGCTTTGATTTCCGAATGAGGTCAAATATTTCAACAACAGAGGGAAGTTTGAAACTTGAAAGTGAGCGAGAGAGAGGGGGTAAGAAGACTGGAAAGAGATGAGATGTTAGGAGTCAGTTGCTGGTGAATCTTGTCTACTTTGGCAATAAAAAATGACATCAGAGAGTTACAATAAGCAGTTGAGTACAGATGAGGAGCAAGAGAGTCCGGTGGTCGCTGTATGTTGTTGACCATGGAGAACAGTGTCCTTGTATTCCCTTCACCTGAGCTGATGATACCTGCGTAGGGAGTTGATTTTGCTGTAGAGAGACTGTCCTTGTAGTGGAGAATGTGGTTATTGTATATTTGTGAATAACAAGTCCAGTTTTCTTGTAGAGACGTTCCAGGAGACGGCATTTTGTTTTGAGTTGGCAGAGTTCAGGCGTAAACCATGGAGCAGAGTGGGTGAAGGAAACAGTCCGGGTTTTTAAAGGAGCCAGGGCATTTAAGAAGACCATCATTGTAGTGGGAAACCAGTTCAACAGGGGGGATAAACAGTTTATGCTGGGGAGGCTTTCAATGCCACTGGAGAGAGCATTTAAGTTAATGTACTTGATGTTGCAATGTTAAATGGATAGAGTGATTTTGACATTGAGAGATATTAACATGTGATCAGAAATGGGAAAGGACATCTGTGACATCTTATTTGAACTTGTAACGGTCTGTACAGCTTAGTTTTTGTTCCTGCAACTCCCGTTTCTGAGCGCACCTGAATGCATCTCTCATTGTCTGAGCACCCCTGAATGCAGCACGCTGCTCACAGCGCGTCCCCTGAGTAACGGCAGAGGGAGACATGCCCTCTGCCGTCCAGACCTGTTCTATAGGAAAGTTATCCTTATGACTTCTGTTGTGATCTGGCGCTACATAGAAAATAAAATTAAATAACTGCGATTCGTTTTTTCAGAGTATCGACGTGAACCTTGACACTGCCTCATGATTAATCTTTACATGCCTACTAGAAACTGTTGGCATTTACAGGAGACTGTTAATGTCCATGGGCTGTCCTTCTCACGAGCAAATATGTCAGGCCAAGAAAGTCCTGAAGAATCACCTCCCTCGTCGATGAATGTTTTGAACTTTTTATGACTAAGGTGAGTTTTTGAGATCATAGTAAGACGGTTACCAGGGTGCAGATGGTGGTGGTTTTGCCTGTGCCTGGCATGCCAACAATCAGTGTGTAGTCTTTGGATAACAGCACCTTCTTCATGGCCTGCTTCTGGGGTTTGTTGAGACCTGCAAATCCATGAAATGACACAAGTCATCAGAAGTCACATAAGAAAGTTATGGACATGAAACGTTTCTATTAATGATTTAAAAAAAATAAACTTCTAGTAATTTTAATCAATAAAATGGGTCATTTATAGCAATATGGCCGACATTAACAGTAAGTAAAACAAACTTGAATTTGTGTAGGAGCATAAGGAAGTTAATAATAGTGATTAGTAAATGGGTAAAAAAAAAAGTGCAGAGAAACTTTATCACCTTTGAGGATGTTGGCCACGATGTCTTTGGCATCTCTTGGCAACACAGAACTGAGGTTTGAAATAAACGTTGGAGGACGAAGGTCAACAATCAGCTCCCTTAGACGATCACTGCACAGTCACACGAGACCAAACATCAAGATTTTTAACCATCAACCTTTTTCCCCATGATACGTTTGTTTTACTATAACATACACGTTTATTGACTATACCTATCCTGGCAGTTTTCCATCAGTCTGGAGAGGTTGGTTAGATGAGTGCTGAGGCCCACCACGCCTTCGTCACCATCCAATCGAAACAACACACCACTGAACTTTGACAAATCTCTGTAACACACATTTCACAACAAAATCGTTACAAATCGGGATATTGTCATTGACAAAGTCCAAACAAACCACTGTCCACTACATTTCTGCAGGTGTATGTGGGTTCACTTTCACCTGTCCAGGGTGCAGCTGACTGATGTTCTGCTGACTTCAGACAGGTATCCTGTTGCCAAACCAACCAGTCGACCTTCCTGGTCGCTAACAACAATACGATCCCCACTAGCCAAACCGCTGTTAGTCAAACCCTTCTGTTGACTTCCACTGCTCCGCTGGAAACGATGGAGGAAAACCCCGTCAGACTGCACAGTGACTGCACCGCTCAGCTGCACGTTCCCCAAACAGCTCCCACTCTTCTCACTAATGCCACAGGATAAAATAGGAGAATTTAAAGTCAACAGGTGCACACTAAAAGTGTTGAATACAATGAGTATAAAATGGAAGACTCCACGTGTCTACATATTAGAGACCAGCATCATACCTCTCCTCAGCTGTCTGGAGCCACACACGCTTTCTGCCACTCTTGGTCTCCATGGTTCCAGCCTCGAGGCAGCAGAGCAGCAGCCAATGGGAAAAGTAGTTTAGATGTTGTGGAAACAGGTGGCCTGTCTCCTGCTGCAAGAAGTCACGCACACCATCCTCAACAGCATCTGCAGAGCTGCTACCCATCGACCTGGATGAAGAGAGAGGGCAGGTGGGAAAAAAACGGTTGTCAGAAATACTCACCAAGACAAAGAGAGGGACTGGTGGCTGGTCTGACCATTAAAACTATTTTCTCAGGACTCTGCATTTGTATTTTATTTTATAAAGTTGGGTATGCAAGCTGATAGAGGTGAGATATCAATTCTAATGCTAGAGTTTTCCATTGCTTCAGCACTGGGTTACCTCTCATATAAAGCACAGTTCCTCCTCTGTGGACAGTACTGGCAGGTTTGTCTGTTTGTCAGGATGTCAGGAAGTCGCGCCAAACGACTTTGTTTCACTTCCTTCTCCACACAGTTGTGAATGTGATGAACCAAGGTGTTCCTCAGCTTCAGTAGCTCTAAATGAGAAGCGGACACAATGGGTCATCGGATGTTGAATCACAAAAGATAAACACATTTCCACCATTTAAAGTGATAAGAGTAATCTTTTTCATTTTAAACAACAGGTTGGTTAGACACATATGTATGGCTCACCTCTGCGGTCCATGTGACTGGCCACTACAGGGTGCATGTTGCCAGTTTTGAGGTAAAGCAGGAAGCCAGCTTCAGAGTTGTATCTCTCCATGCTCATCAGAGTGTAAAGAATCACCTACACATAGGAAAAACATGTGTGGGCATCTAAAGGCAAAAGTTAGTTACCTGGGCACCTCAATCAAATAAATGTGCCTTGGTTATTTAAAAACCTGTCTTTCACCAGTCTGTGTGTCTGTGTGTGTGTGTGTTTGTCGAGCTGAGCACACAGTGGTCTACCAACCTGACTGCGATGCTCTATAGAATTTGACTCCCGTCCAGTTTTCAGCTCCAGAGGGACAGTCCTCTCCTCCAGGGTTCTGTGAGTACCGTTTCGTGGCCTTTGGATTTGAACCCGTGCAGTCACATCGATTTTCCCCTTCAGACCAAACCTGGGTGACCACACATTCTCCTCTATGTCAGCCAGCTCTGTGACTGTGACCACTGTGGCTGAGTCCTGACCCCTGCTAGGAGCTCTGCTGCTGCTGCTTGGGCTGAAGTGTTTGAAACAGAGATCAAATGTCACACACTGTGTTTTCAGGTATTATGTATGACAGGTGATGAAATTGTGTTACTCTTTACTGCACTTAACTCAAACTCAAGAAAAAGTAAGAACAAATTCATTACACTGATTATCAGTTGGACAGCAGTCTCACTGAAACTTTGTTTATAACTCATCATGTGAAATCTTTTTTTTTAAATCCGTAGGACTGTGATAGTGTGTGTGTGTGTGTGTGTGTGTGTGTGTGTGTGTGTACATTTTGAGGCTGATAGCTTTTGGTGTTGGGGAGTTGAGGTAATCCTTCGCCCAATGCTCCAGTGAGGGCAGATATGCATGCAGCTCCTGCTTCATCTCTTCCTGGCTAACACCCAAACTGTACCTAAAAACACAAAGAAAACATAAAACACAAGGCGTGTAACGGTGTTGGTATGCATCCCAAACAAGTCACGGTACAGTCACGGTGCATAACAACCTCACAGACAAGTTAATCATGAATATGACAAATCGCTTCTTAAAGGCACACATTGTCTTATTGTACTTGAAATGTTTTTCATATTTTCAAATCAGGAGTTATTCATTTTTGTGTTGCATCATTTTGTTTTGCTTTACTCTCCTGTGTGTTTGATACACTACGGGCTGTAGCAACTATTGCAGGTCGTTCTAAACGTCAAAAGATAGAAAACTACTACTGTCGGTTCAAAACGAATTAGGAAAACATAGAATTATGCATTGTCGTTTTATTCCTGTTGTACTGAACTAGTGACCCCAAAAAGCAAAGTGTGTGTGTACTCTTACACCCCTAAAAACACACAACTGAACTAAGCCAAAGAGAAAATGTGATACATCACCCTGCAACACACAACAGAGCTTCTTGATGAGTCCTCTCTTCTGAACATCATCATGTTTCATCACAGAAAGGAAAGGCTCTGCAGCACCGTGTACTTTAAATTCTAACCACTCACATGTCTCCTAGGTACTGAGGACTATGCAGGGCCTGCTCAGCCAGCTTAGACAGCCCCTCCAAAGAAAAATCTTTCGCTCTAGCTGCTCTCTGGAAGACTTCATGGACAATGGTGCCGTTCAGCATTTGTTTGGAGCCGCCATCAAAACTCTGCAACACAGCAAACAGACGGAACAGGGGCAGATTAAAGTTTAGCGTTAAAGTTTGTGTTTAAAGTGTTCTGTAAAGTAGTTTAAATGTATGCACCAACATCCCACTTCTTAAATAAAACCCTGAAGAAGTCCAATAAAACATATTTTTAAAAGTTGAACTTGAAAATGATGACATTTACTGCAGGTTTATTGCATTTCATTGTAACACTGTTTCTGCTGATATGCATCGAAAGATGTACACGATTTGAGAACTTGAATGTGGCAGTCTCATTAGTGTGCATGAGTGTGATGTCATTAATCTGAAAAGTTAAAGTTAGCGTTCACAAAGTGCAGAGTGTTCAGTCCCCTTCAGATGTCGGACAAAAAAATACACAACAACCAACATAAACAATCAGGGAGTTAAATTCATTTTGTGTACAGCCTTCACCTTGAACATATCTCCCAGCACTGCTCGCCTCATGCAGCGGATGGAGCTGGAGATGCTGGTTCCTGAGATGAGACTGTCGGGTAGTAAAATCAGGAAGCCCTGCTCCCTGTCTACGGACCAGGACCCACCATCACGGCAGCCCTCTAGATGCACCACATCACCACGACAGACGGGCGTCATCTCCCTGGAAACACTCACAGAATCAATGAATAGGCATGCAAAGGGCTGACATAAATGTGGATTGAAGACCTATACTTAAACACACAAAACTACAGATGCTTATTTCATCAGACACTCACATTAATCATAGAAATCTACACATATACAGGGGCAACATATGACAACGTAAAGGGGTACGGAAACAAGGCTCTCCGTAAATAACTGTTTACATCCTTTACCTTCTCAAGCAGCGAACTAGCTTTGGGGGATGTTAGTTTATTTTTACCCTCTGATATTTTGAAGCTCATTTGGCTGATTGCTGATGCAAATACAGATATATTTTGAAGTGACAATTGCAGGGTGTGGGAATGAAATATGGGCTGCTTATGGCCCCTGAAGGGGAGAATGTGGTACACATGAGGATAAAAATGAGAAAATATGCAGCATTATGTAAAAGACAGCAGATCCCAAAATGCAGCATTACCATCCATCCTTCAGCACACACGTCTCAGTGGGATGTAGAGATTTGGAGCATGAGATGGTCAGCGTTTTACAGCCAGGCCTCTCCTCAATGTCTAAAACCCAGTAGCGGTTGTTGAGGCCTCCAGAGAGGATGACATGATCAGGCACCTTACTGTGGGGACAAAGAGCATTTTAACATACCTCCTTTCATTAAAGCTCATTTGTTAGCGGCCAACCTGAACAAACTGTTCTCCGAGTTAGTTAGTTCATGTGCTTCTTACTGGTGTTTTTTAGGTTTCTCCTCCGTCCCTCTGACAGGTCCTTCATTATGATCCATCTGGTCTGCAAACCAGCTCTCGTCCAGCTCCTCTTCATCAGGACACGCTGACGTCATTACTGTTTGTTTTTGTGTGGGAGGAGTAACAAAATAATAATTAAGGAGGAGATCAAAAGCAGCATGTACAGAAAGTGATGCATAAAAAAAAAAATCTGACTTTGTGTATCTGTATTATTGACATCATGATGCAACATTTACTGGTATTGTATAAGACCTTTAAAAGCATGTGTGTGTATGTTTGGAACAAAGAGTCCATAACACAAACACTTTGTGGTGCATGGATGGTAATGCTCGTGAAATCAGTGGTTTTTGATTAAAGATTCATCAAAGCAGGGTGTAAAAAGAAAAAAAAAAAGACCTGCCAATGTTTTAGTCAAAGTTGTGTAATATTTGATTAAAAGGCATACTGTAATTCTTACAATAATTTACTAAAACATCTTGCAGGTTTTGTTATCAAAATATATCAATGTACCTTCCCCTCGTTCCTGAACTGACGATGCCACTTTGTCTCCGACTCCTTTTGATGATGTCACTGCTGTTCTAACAGCCTCGGTCTCCTCTTCCTTTTTGTTGAGGTCGGTCTTTGCGCTGATTGAATTTCTCTTTGCTGCAGCTGTTTGTGTCCCTGGTTGGGCAGTCAGACTGTGAGTATCCTTAACCAGACCAGTTTGTGGATTTTCATTGGCTTTCAGTTCAGATATCTTCTGCTCTGATATCACCGTGAAACCAGAGTTGTTTTCATTCTTTCCTTCCTCTTGTTGATGATTTTTCTGTCGACCCTCTGACTGGTTACAGGAGAAAACAGGTGTCTTTAGAGGACCAATCACAGGCCTCGTCACCTTCAAGTTGCTGCCGATGGGGGTGAGTGGAGTTATTTGTGCGGGTGAATTGGGGGTTCTTGGTCTCTTTGCATTGCGGGACTCATGTGAAGGGCTGAAGAGCCTTTTTGAGGAGCTAGAACATCCCTCTTGTCTCTTCATTTTTGTTTCCTCCTCAGTCTTTACTCTCCCAACAAGCTGCCCTTTGGAGCGAGGACTACGACAGATAGGGGACAGATGGCCAAGCTTCTCCAAGCCTATCCCCCCTCTGCGGGGCACAGGACTCAGGCGACCGGGATCACTGGATGAAGAAGAAGCAGGTCTGATCTGACTGTTGGGGGTCTCAGGCACAGAGAGGAGAAGATCTGGTGAGGAGGGCAGGAGATTTTCAAGGTCCCCAAGGATACTCCTCTTTAAGGGGGACTGGGGTCCGATTGTTGAGGTTTGGCCCCGTTTGATCTGAGGTTCAACCTTGTAGAAAGCAATACCAGATAGCAAGTCCATAAAGAAGAACCACAGAGATATAAGACTTTTAGTGCATGACATTAAAGTCATTAGTGAAGAGTTGTTTCAATAAATACCAGAAGAAATGCAAAAAGTGCAGAAAACAAGAAAAGAAAGAAACACACTGGAAAGTAAATTAAAAACAGAAGATGTGGAAAGAGCCAAGAAATGATATAGAAGAGATAGCATACATAAGATGAAAAGCAAACACAAATGTGTTCACTAAAAATAATAGGATGTAACAAAAACACCAGTACAGTTAATCATCTGTCCAATCAAATGACTCATTTGTCTCAAGTACAAATAATGTAGTTTAGCATTATTATTTCACTTTTTTGACAAGCCTATGAAGAGCAAGTAGGTATTAGACAGTAATGAAAGGAAAAGAAATAGAGATATTTAAATAAATAATAAAATGTACCATGTGCTGGTTTTGAGAAGAGAAGAAGGATGAGATGTTCTTCTGTCCTCCTGGTACCTGAAAAACATTTCAACATATGTCCCAGATGCTTTTTACTTCATTTTTCATTCTGATTCAAAATAACAACATTCAACATATTTATCAATATCTGAAACAACTTGAAGTGAAACGTGAAGTCAGTAAGTATAAATACATGAGTGTTAGGAAAGATTTTTTTTTTTTTTGACTAGATAAAGAAAAGATGGCTGTATTGGCTGAATCAATTAAACCTGAAGGACAAACATACTGTTTAGTGACCAAGAGGCAGTAACACAATAAAGGAGGATAAATCTGGTTCAACTTGTGTCACTCTCAAACAAAAACAAATGTAAACGGAAACCTTCTGAGCTCACCTTTGATTTCTTTATCTTTGTCTTGTTCATGGTGATTCTGGTTGCAGGTGTGTGTATTTATAAGCAATTACTACCCGACGGCAAGCTTGTCTTCAAGAGGATCATTAGCGATATTGTTTCAGCTGACAAACCGATATTGTAGCTAACCGGCAGCTAACATCACAGATAGAGTTCATATTCCTAACATCTTCAAAATCAAAATATTATTGACTTCCGTAACACTTCCGCGATAGCTAATGTTACTTCACTGCCAAAACCAACGACCTAATTCAATGTTTGATTCATGTTTTTCTACGGTCTTTCTGCTTA
This sequence comes from Labrus mixtus, assembly GCF_963584025.1. NCBI lineage: Eukaryota > Metazoa > Chordata > Actinopteri > Labriformes > Labridae > Labrus > Labrus mixtus. The sequence continues at coordinate 26,179,895 of NC_083612.1, read as the reverse complement.
TTCCTCCAGTGTTATCGAGATGATTTCAAGTCTGCGGCGCCAAAGTTTTAGTTTCGCGCAACGGAAGTGACGTCAATTCACGTCCGCCTTCTTCTCATTATTTTATTTTGGCGGAGAACGGTAACGGGATCCAGTTTTACAAGATTAAAATACACAAACACCAATAACAACAACAAAAACAATAATTATAATGGGTGAAATAAAAAAGTAATTAAATAAATAACACATGTATTCCTGTCCTATAAGCATGTAGGCCTACAAAAATATGCATATAGGCTATAGACTGTATTCTAAATTAGTCACTTCTTACTAAGTAAGCTATTATATCTTTCCTGATCTCCCTAGTTCCCTCTAGTTAATGTCATAGTTAGTGAACTATGGAGCTGCTGCACAGTCACATCACTGTCTGGTGTCACTTCTTATCAGCTTCCATCATCTCAGCCGGATAAACCTGGAATAAAGTGTCAGTAAACTCACCTACATGGTGGTTGCCAGCTGCTGGATAGTACAGTCTAACAGTAATCATTTCACCGCCGCAAAGATCTAATCAATCATTAACAAGTCATAGACTATTACTACACACATCAGGAAATAGTTAGCCTACTTAAAAGGCTGAATTTAGTAGGCCTACAACATTTAGCACAGTATTCTGTGACACTCCTAAATATTCTATGTAAAGCAAAGCACTATGAAACAATATATGGTTAAAACAAAGTGCCCCCCCCCCCCTGAAAATAATGAATTCTCCAGAAAAGACTGAATTCAGAAGTTTGATGTTTTAGCTATTGTGCTTAATGCGGCATATTTGCATAGATGTGTATTGTTGATAAGTTGATATATGTGCACTGCTCAAGTCAATAAATTAAGTCAAAATACATTTTAATAAGTAAATGAGTAACTAGAATAACACAAACATTGTATACATGTCGTTGTGTTATGGGGAACTTAGCCTGCACTATCATTTGGACTGATTATATGGATATGCAAAGATTGTGCAAGAGTCGTCACTGGCTTTATTTTCAGACTTTGCTCATTTACACAATCCATGCAGGTGATGAAGAGCTGCCAGGTGAGGTGTGTGGTACAGACAGAGTGTAAGGCAGCCACTGATGTGTCTCCACCTGGCTCAGAGTTGGCTTACAAGTGCACACATTCTTCTTTGAGCTTTGTTTTATACATCACAACTTTTAGGTTGGAAGCAGCACACCTCTCTTTCAGGCCCTGTATTGTTTAAATGCAACATTTATAAATGAGACCTCCAGATCATTTCTTTGAAGAAACTCCCTCAGCTGGTTCATGATATAACAGAGCGTTTTAAAAAAGTAAAACATATCTAAAAGATTTACATCGATAAGCAGAATGAAGCTGCTCCGAGCTATGAGACTCTGAGCGGGCTGGCAAGAGGATTTAGCAACAAACACTTCTTGATTTTTTAAAAGGGATTTGGTTAAAATGAGAAAAAGAATCATCTGTGAATAAATGAAAAGACACCAATGACCAACTGATGCTGTTCGATGGAGGTCAAAATGACCGTTTCTTTATTTCACTAGAAAAATCTCTCCTGATTGAACTCTATACAAATGTTGGTCCCTTAGAAGAGGAAACAGTTTAACACCTTTCTGTGTGTATTGAACATTACAAAACTATATATTAACAACTTGTCAAAAAACGGATTTGTACATGATGTCAATCCTTTCAAAAGGGGGAAATAGACTTTATAGATCAAAACCATTCCCCTCTGCTTTGTAAGTGAATTAATACCAAACTGAGTCATATCTAAAGTCTAAAGATTTTCTCTTGTGTGAGTCTTCATATGAATGATTAAATGGGAGCGTCGGAAGAAACTTTTTCCACACGTGGTGCAACCAAAAGGCCTCTCCCCTGAATGAGTCATCATGTGGCGTGTCAGATTAGACTGAACTGTGAATTTCATATGACACACGGTGCAGATGAAGGGTTTCTCACCGCTGTGAATTACTCTGTGCTTAATCAGATCTGCCTTCTCTCTGAAGCTTTTGCCACAGTCGGAGCAGCTGTGGGGTTTCTCTCCCGTGTGGATGCGGATGTGGGCCTTCATGTTCCCGGCCTGTGTGAACCCTCTGCCACAGAAGCGGCACGTGTACGGCTTTTGTCCGGAGTGAGAGTTCAAGTGGGTCTGCAGGTACGAGCGCTGGATGAAGCTTTTGCCACAAACGCTGCAGCTGTGCGGTTTCTCTCCTGAGTGTGTCTTCATATGGCGAGTCAGGATAGATTTAATCTTGAAAGTCTTTTTGCAAACGCTGCAGGTGTACGGCCTGTCCGATGCTTCACCAGTCTGCTGTAATTTCTTACTTTTACCCCGAGAGTTAAATTCTCCACGCTCTCTCCATTCATCATCACTGAATCCACTCGTCTGGCAGTCGCTGGTTGGCTGAGAAACAAAAACATTAGGATCAGATTTTAACTGTTCACATGAGTTGCCAGGCAAAGAGTCTCCTTTATTTTGAAAGTCTTGGGCTTGATTTATGATCGGGTTTCCATCGTCACCACTTCTTTGCACATAAATGATATTGAACAAAGAGTTTTTGGTGTCAGTCTCCTGGTTTTCACTTTTCTGAGCAGCCCACAGTTCCTCCTCTCGTTCTTCTTTAATCTGCAGCGGCTCCTGGTCTTTCTCACACAGATCAGTCCTCCCACAGTGATCCTGCTCAAAGGGAGCATCATCCTCCTGGACACACAGCTGGAGGGGTGCTGACAGAAGCACACATGAGAAAAGAAAAGGAGGCTTTGTTTTACATCCCATCATAATGACACGCAGTCTAACAGCATAGAGGCACATACAGAGGCATTAAACCAAACTGCACACCAGTGTGATGGAGGTCAAATGATCAGAAAAACATCTGTCGCTGTATGTTTCTGAACTGTAGCTTCAGCATATTAGATTCACAACAAGCCTGTTTTATTTGACTTTGTGGAAAAGATTATTTGTAAATATATGTGTGTAACCATCTTATCAATGTTAATTAGACCTTCTTTAGCCACCACACATCAATAATTGTTAGATAAACAAAGGGAGATATTTTATACTAATAACAATGTTTGCTGTGCATTAACAAACACTTGTTTTTATAATAAGGAGATCATAGGCTACTTATAAATATCTCCTACTGACAACAAACAGCAAATCAAAAGGCCTTAATGTCCCATCTTCTTTCTCTCCATTCATCCTTCATCTCCTCTGACCTCTCAGGAGGTCCAACAGAGCTGGAAGAGAAAGGAAGAAGGTGATGCTTTTGAGAATGAGATACAAACCCTGACGCCATATTTCTCATTAATTCATTTATTCGGCAACTTGTGAAGACATAAAAACGTTTTATGCCCCTTGTGATTGTGAGTGACAGCCATTTTGCATCCCCCTCCCTTTAAGGGATGCAAAATGGACACACTGTGTGTCTCCTGTTTGTGTAGGAAGCTGTCAGGGAGACTGAAAGCTCCAGTGTACTTACAAAGATAAAACACTGAATACATGAGTCCACAGTTTGAGTCCTGTGCTATATGTTCATCGTTAACCTGAGTGAAGTTACCTTGCCACTCAACCAGTCTTCCTTGTTGTTCTTCCTCCTGCTTTGTCTCCTCGTAGTCCTTAAGAGTTTCCTCAAAGAAACTGAAAATCTCCTCAGCAGCCGCCGTCATTAATCAAAGCTCTTAGTTTCTCTGTTTTGAACATTTCCGCGGTTGACTGGGAGCTCTGGAGTCTTTTCCTGACTGGTTTATAGTAGACCGGACCGGTTAGCTGCTTCTTCTTCTAATGGAAATCCAGCAGGCTGTACGCTACAAGATGTAATGCTACCCTCCTCTGTAATTCAAATGAATTTATTAATAGAAAATGAAATAGAAAATGTAAATGTTTTTAAAGTAGGCTAACAAGAAACTGGTCAATTAGGACTACTGTATTAGGCTACATCAGCTGACAATGAACACAACTTCCTCATTTTTAATTAAGGCTTTAATTGGGTTCAAATTCAGGCAAGTGCAATTGCCCGAATAACAAGCAACCCACTGAACAAAGGCGCTTATTATAAACGGACATGGCAACAAAGGCTCAGTACTTCAGAAAGATAGAGCTTTGCTGCCACCCACTGGCCAATAAAGGAATCACTGAAGTAAGAGCAGATGAATTCACAACATAATGAGATAACTTTTCAAGGTCATTTGCCAGTTTATATCAGGTCAGAAATAAACTTCTGTTGCAGTTTAGATCTAATGTGAAAATTTTAAAGGATAAAATAAAATAATAAAAAAGAATTCAGGACTGTCAATCATGTGAAAATACCGACATACTTTACACCTAAAGAGACCTCAGTTCCCTCCTGCCTGCCTAGGTGAAAATAAACACCATTTGCAGTCTGCATCTGGACCAGGAGATGACAGCAAATATCAGGGTTAAAAAACAGCGACATATGACTTTAAACACACAAACAGACGAGGATATGTTGGAGTCACGTTTTGAGACTCTTTACTGCCTGATGTTAAACCTGATCCTGACTGTTTTGGCCATCCTTTTGCTTTTAGTTTATCTTAATTTCTGTGCTTTTTTTTTAAGGATTATATTATATTCTAAACTGAATCTGGCACAATAATACCTCTTTAGTATGAAACAAGAATGCTTTCTTCCATAACTACATTGTATAGCTTTATTATATTTTCCATACAAAAATGTAATCACATCAATGTATCTCTAGTATCTTTTTTTTACCTTCAAAATGCTATCTTTTTTTTCTTTAATACTATTTGTGCATACTTTAGTGTTACATTTGTTCTTGTTCAATTAAGCTAATTTCTTTATGTGTCTGCCAGCCGTTTGAAAAATACCAGACGTACCATTCATGGTATTGTTAGTTTAGGCGTGAGGATTAAAGTCCACTGTGTCAGTATGGTCTGACAATAACATACCAGTGAGGGGCTCATGCGTGCACGCACGCACACACACACACGCACACACACACACACACACACACACACACACGCCAGGGTCAGCCATCATGTAAACTTTACATGCCGATGTGACAGATGCTTTATTTCTGCACAGACCTCAGTGTGAGGTCTGTGCAGTGTCTGTACTGTGTCTGTTCTGTTCTCTGAGTCCTGCTAAAATGAAAATCCCAAGGTGATATAAAGTATGGTTGTCTGGGCTGGCAGTCCTCACACGTTGCACGGATGTTATATGGGATAAAGAAAAGTCAAAATAAATAACTTTTTAGTGAGTGTGTTCAGAGGTCGCACTGTAGTGAATATTAGTTAGAACATCCTGACACAGTGTGTTTACACTCTGCTGTGAGCTGGTTTAACATAAACACTTGCAAAAGAGGAGACGGGGTCTTTTAGCTGACACGTGTTACTTTCTAGTAAACAGCATTATCAGTGGTGTTGGGACAGAGAGACTTTTTTCTGTTTTCTGTTAAATCAATTAGTATTTTGAAAATAAGTTGGCCGACTGGACAAATTCCCATGATTGAATCAAATACACCAGATTGCTCTGCCTCTGTAAACAGCTGCCTACAAGACACTGTGATGTAACTTGTAAACTAGAGCAATCAGGTTTTTTTTTTTTCTTTCTACTGCGCAGTAATATAAGGAACGTGCCTCTCAACCACAACATTACTGTCTGGTGAAAATATTCCAGTGACATTTATAACATATATATCAAGTGTTCACCCTTCCTCAGCGTTTACTTGAGGGAGTCATGAGTGACCCTCTGAACGACTGGTTTATTAGATGTTGCTCTAGAGTGCAATTCACAGCTCCCTCAATTATTCTGCGTCTGGTAGCAGCTGACACCATCCTGAAATGTGACACTGCCTTAGTTTCTTCTTTTTAGATGCTATGTAAGATGCATGTTCATGCTTTCGATTTGATCAATCATTTCTTTGAAGCAACCTGTTCAACAGTACTTCTGTAACGTTTTATTTGCATAGCTTGAGACATATGACAGTGCTCTGATAAGGTGACTCAGCTGACAACATTAACAGTGACATATCAAAAAACAATATTAAGATAACTGTGGTGACATGGATGTCATAGAAACACTAATGAACACTCTCTCAGAATTAGCTTAATTATTGCCCAATGATCAATTTGTCATGACGATAAGAAAGAGACGCTTCCTGTTTGTTTCATTTACAGCTCTAATCACAGCATACACCGAAGATAATCCAATCTATTTACTTTTCTATCCTTTATTAACGGCAGAGAAAATAAATGTAGAATGGATTTCCTTTGTTACTCATTTTTATGACTGGTTGAAGCCCTAAACTAAGATGGTGATGCCTGTTGAGCGTTGTGTATAAATCTGCATGAGTTTAGCTGTAGGGTCACTGCTGCTGTAACGTTTGTTAGCTGTGGTTTTTATTGCATATGACGCTGTTTAACAGTGGTGACATACATTTCCCTACAGTAAACTACAGCTGTTTAAAAACAGGAGGCATTATGGACCCTGTCAGCACCTGAGTCCCATCAGACTTAAAGCTGTTTGTTTGCACTTGTTTCATCCTCTCTAGATCCTTGCTTGTATACTTACACTCAGTTGTATTTAGCTTTGGACAAAAGCATCTGCTAAATAAAATGTAGAATTGTAAAATATTCCAGTTCTAAACACACAGTGGAAACTTGTTCTGCATTCTTGTATTTTGGTTGTTTATTCTGAGCTGTGTGTTGATAAAGAGAACCAAGTGAGTTCACTCTAAAGAAATGTGATTTTGAAGTTATATTGTACTATAACACATTCTGATCCAGGTTCTCCGCTCACACACTCATTCATTCATTCCCTGTGTTTTTCTCTTTGTCTCTGGCTATGCATGCTATCCTGCTGTCAGCACAACTTTGAACAAAGGTCAAAGCCCAAGTTAAAAAAAGAGAAAGAAATAAAGGAAGTGAAGAGAGAAAAAGACAGAGAGGTAATGGTCTTAGGCAGACTCATTAGCAGCAAATACTTCACAAAGCCACCTGGATACCTGACTAAACTGACCTTTTGATCTCTATCTGCATATTAATCATTGAGCTTTTTAATACGCACAGTCATGTTCAGCTAATTAAACACTTGAAGTGGTTTATCAAAGACTTGATCCCTGAAAAGCCCTTCTCTAACTCCACAGGGCAAAACATTGAACTTTTGAATGTTTAAATTTGGCTCACAAGGAAAGCTTTTATTCCCTCTGAACTTTTACCTTCTCAGTTTGCACAAAGGGTAACGAAAGCCAGAGGACAAAATAAAAGCATTGATTAAAGAAATAGCAAATGAACATTGTTGGATTTTGAGATTTAAAGTCTTACATTTTGAAAATTAAAAAAAGGAGATTTTACTCAAGCTAATGTAAAAAAAAAAAAAAACTGAAGTGAAAAAGAAAAAGAATTGCTTCAGACGTATTTGAGCCCTCTATTTGCTATCAGGGAACCACAGTTTGACTGGAATGTGTTGTTGCTCTTTACATCTCTGTTTTTACTGCCTGACTTGCAAATGCAATGTACACCTCTGCAGCACACTTTGATGCAGGAGCATCCTTTTAATCAGGAAAGTATCTTCATTCTTTGTAGCTTTAATTGAGAAATTGAGAGAGTGGTTGAGATGAAAAAGAAGAGATTCAAAGAGGTGTTGAACAGACACACAACATGGCAGTGAGGCCATGCTTTTAGCTGATTAGATCTTTTTTAGTTACTGGCTGCTGACATATATTTCTCCTTCTAGGCAGTACACTGACACGCAATGACCAAAGAGTCAGGTGTTTCCATGGAAACACTTGAAGTTTCTTGACAGATGTCTTTTCAGTCACTAAAAAGGACATTGATTTAATCGTTGTCTTTTTGATTGTGTCAGTCTGGGTCTTATTTTCAATATGCAGTTCTTTACAGTATCATTTCTACCGTGGCACACTTTGAAACACAACCGTTTCATGGTAAAGAATACCAAGTTTACAGTCTTCAATTATTTGTGTGTTTTTGTTAGAAGACATCACTTCATGTAAGGATGGTTAACAAACAACTCATTTAGTAGAAGCAGAACATGTCAGTGCATGAAAGATGTTGGCATGCTGGTGCAGTTAAAGAATAGTTTTCTTTTATTTTGTATTTTTAAAGAAAACACGACTCCAAACAATACACCATGATGTATTAGGATTATAAAAGACAATATAAAAGATTATGGTGTGGTATGTGATGCTGCTGATGACCACAATGTGTGTGAATTTGGTACTGACGACTCTGTGTATGAAATGAGAGCGTACCCACACCAAAGAGGAGAATAAGGAATTGCTCTCCACTGATATTTTGTGAAGGTGCCTCGTGTTCCAAACGCTGCTGTGTGCCAAGACGGACTATCAAAAGCATAAAGAGTCCAGAACAAGTTTTGTGTGTAATTAGAGGTTGAGGCTGTGTAAGGCCTGTTTTTGATCTAGAAGCTAGTTATTGTTAGTTAGGTAAATTGATGGTGATTTCATAAATGCCAAAGTATTTCACTTGAGGTCATATTTTCATGACACAACACTGATCCCATTGGTCAGTTCTCCTGAATGTGTCCAACAGAGTAATCTACTTAAGTATAGATCATGAGCTTTCTGTGGTCAAACAATTCCAGTTTAACTGGAAAACCTTATTTTATTGAAATGATTTAATTCAAGAATAAAGTGACTGGTCAGCTGTAATAATGATTAAACTATGGAAACACAATCTACACCCATGCAACAGCGCCTGTCTTAAAGCCATCAAAAACCATATATCAGAGCGCTCTGTGCTTTATTAAGAGTGACAGATTCCAGACTCAACACTGTGACCTGTATAAATCTGTTGGTGTGCCGTCATTGGGTCAAAAGAGAAAGAAACATAGTATTCTGTTTATGCATAGCATTAACTGCTACACTCCCTCTGTAGGCTAGTCTCTAAAGAAACATCTCAAAACATCCAACCCCATCTCAAAACTGGGTCACTCTAAAAATACCAAGGTTTAGGACAGAAACTGCCTTCAGTATTGCTGCACCCATTATGTGAAATACATTTCAAACTAAACCCAAGCTGTCCCCCCTGTGTTCATATGGTGTTTTTGAAGGGGCTGGACTGGTAGAGGGAAATACTTACAATTGTTTTCAAGTGTGCAAATACAAAAAGTGGCTTGATTTGTAACTCTTATTTGTTATTTATAATTGTTTAGACTGTCTTTGTTCATGTAGCCTGTGTTGAGGAAATTACTAAGACTTGACTCCATACAATAAAACTCAGTTGACTCAGATGGCTTACGTTGATGAAAGTTTATACATAAGAAGAATACTCATGAGGAGACATGGATCAACATCACACTTCTGTACTCGTGTCTTGCTCAATCACATCTGCAGAACTTCTCGAAAGGTATCGCATATATCCTAAAATACATTATCATTATCAGGGTCGTGTCACATTGACCCACCTAAACTAATCTGTGATGTCAATTACACTGGAGCAGACAATAAGTCTACCAAACATCCTTGCAGATATCAGGAAAAACAGTTGACACTCTCTAAGCTTTACTTGGTGTTCTAATAACAGCTGAACTCTGTCAGGTCTGACTGACACTAGAGAACAGTGAATAAACCTAATGACGTCTGTACATTATAATCTAAATAACTACAGCCTGTATTTATTTATGCTCTATCTTGTACTTTTTCAGTGCATGGCTGGTAAAGAGATCAGACTCTCTTTAAAAATACAGCAAACATTCAGGTAACACCTTTTGTCAGAGTAAGCGCAGGGTTGTTGAAGTTATTTGTAGGGTTCTCTACCTGAGGATGTCTACCACTCAAAGGAACTGACATATTATGACAGCTGGAATTTAGCTGGAGACCTTTATACATGTCAGGTTCTGCTCTCTCTCCCTCTCTCCCCCCCTCTCTCTCTCTTTCTCTTTCTCTCTCTCTTTCTCTCTCTCTCTCTCTCTCTCTCTTGCCATGTTTTGTTGTGAAAAAAAAAGTGATTGAAGCACATCAGCCATTTTTTTGCAAAGGTCATTGTCGCATAGCGGTCACATGAATGAAAGTTTGTCAGATGGTGTGAACCCCCTGCAGCTCATTCTAAATAATGTGCTTTTAAGAGCAACAACGGCATACTTGTGCTTTTTGTTAAAATATGTTTATAATACATTAAATGCTCTGAAGAAAGAAAACTTCTTCTCCATGTATTGTTGTGGTATATTTTATTGGCTATGTTGGATAATCTTTTTAAGTCAGGGTGAAAATCAGGGTGCTTTTCTCCAGTAATCTGGAAAATACCCTGATTACAAATGATAGCCTACTTTTTTTCACATCATACTTTTGACCAATGAAATGTTTTCACAGATTCCGGCCTGAGTGAGGTAACCCCCCTAAATCATTACGTAATAAAAAAAAACATACCTGCCTTTTAATGCCAAATACTCCTGGTTTCAGTCAAGTCTCGACCTTCTGTTTTTGACACATAAAACACAGGAATCAACAAAAACAGAAGCTCTAAAAGGCATTTGATGTTTGTACGCATGCATGCAGAAGCTGATATATGTGTGACTGTCTCTCTCTCTTTGTGTATGTGTGTGTGTGTGTGTGTGTGTGTGAAGGCATTTCTGTTGTTAACATGGTAACATGAGGGAATCTGACCAATCATAACAATCTTCTGTTGATGGAGCCAAAGAAGCAAGAGATTTATAAATGTCATCCTGGAAACAGTATTGTGGTTGAAGAAAGACGAAAAAATCATCAGACCACCTTCAAGCTGAATCTATAAATTGACACATTATGAAACATTTTCCCACGTCACGTCTCAATATTCTGAGCTGTGAATTTTCCATTTATTTTTTATTATCAACTGAGAGTGGTGATGCTGCCATCTTAAAATCACAGCGTTCACATTCCTTCAAGTCCTATAATAAAGTAACTTTACAACTGCTTTTTACATTATTCTTTCCTCCGTTTACACTGAGTATAATCTCCATCTTTTGTCATTTCTCTAGAGACACTTCTCTGTCTTTTTCTCTTTTCATGATGGGCATTGAGAGTTTACAGTGGGGTTGCAAAGTTGACTTGTCAGTTTCCAAAGTTATTATTTTCACACTGGGACATTTTAGAGATATAACAGAGAGTTATTAAGAATGTTTAGTGAAAACTGAGTTTGTGTGATGTCAAAAATGAACTTTTGAAATATGTGGTCATTGAAAGCATTTTTTGTCAAAATAAACCAACTGAGTTCAACATGGTTTTTTTTACACTAGATACTCTGACTTGATATATTAGTGCAGGAGTTACTAATGACATAAGCAAAGGCTCTCTATTATTCAAGTTTGAACCACAATGTGTGACATTATGACCCTGAAACCAAGGAGGCTAAATAGAATACAGATATTAATGTAGCTATTATAAATGTCATATTTTCAATAGAAGAATACATGGGGAGCTGGCAGATGACCTTCAACTTGCAATTAGAACACATTTAATGAACCTTTACATTTAGACATAGATTTAAACACCTCATGCAGTATGCTGTCTAAGTTTAACCAGCCGGAAATCAAGTGAAGGAATGAAAACAGACTCAGTGCAGAGTGGCATCAGGGCGACCTCCTGCACACAGACACCTAGATATATGTATGTGTGTGGGCATGTTGGGATGTGGCACAGGTGGTATGAATTAATTATATTTAATGAGTTTACTAGAATGTCAACACATATATTATTATAAAATGCTCTCTCTCTCTCTCTCTCTCTCTCTCTCTCATTTTTTTCCATAATAAAACTCTCTCTTATAATTTCTAATTTAATCTTTACATTCTTTAGGTATTGTATATCCCAGAATGTCTTAAATGGTATCACATACATAATCGGTGTAATTTCTGGCATTTACAATTTATGTGAGCATTGTTTGCCTACTTTTTCCCACATAACCGCTAACAAGGTTGTGAACCAGATCGTTTACTCTTTATTTTAGGAGTGGGGGAGAAGTGGGTTAGGTTTTTTTTTTACCCATATTCCCTCCATGTCCTCAAATTAGTTGTGGTGTTGTTTAACCATCTCCGTTGTCATTTCAGAATTAAGTTCCCTCTTCCTTTTTAGGTTAGGATATCTGACTGATACGGCCATCTTAGTATCCTCCCACTGTGCGTTGTAATCTTTGTCACACCACTTGATGACTGGTCTGAGTTGCGCTGCACGATAATATTGCTAACTTGTTTTCATGAATTGCAAATCGAAAGTGAATATTAAGATCATGTAACTCAATGCTTGATCTGAGGCTGGTCTTGTGCATCGGATTAATAAGCTAGTTAGTACTTTTAAAGACAGAACTTGTTAACTGTTATTCATCTGAACGTTGCAGACTTTAAGCGTATACCCAACAGCATGGATGAGCATAACAAGAATCATTACCACGCCATCAACTTAACAAATCTTCAAGGCAATGAAATGTGTGGTGGTTGGACATTTTTGTGTATTTTTCCTGGTTTGCTTTTGGTTTGGAGCTTGTGTTTTTTCTTTTAGAGGCTGGCTGTGGCTTATTGGCTGCTGGAGCTCTCTGCAATCACTCACCTGATCGTCATCTGTAATCACCGGCTGCAGCATTTATACCCTGGTTCACCTCTCCCAAGCTGCCAGATTATTTCCGCCTACACTGTGGTAGATCGGCTTTTCAGAAACAGTAAGACTGGCTGTACATTCGAATTACCTATGACTCATTATCCCTTGTCTTCTTTTTTCCCCAGTGCCTCCAACCAACGAGCTCCAGCGCCTCACCACCCAGCCTCTCATTCAAGCCTCTCATTTCAAGCCTCACCAGCCTTCACCAGCCTCACCAGCCTTCACCAGCCTCACCAGCCTTCACCAGCCTCACCTTAATAAATACCCCTTTTACCCACCACCCTGTTTTCCGGTCTTGCTTTTAGGTCCACTTCAAACCTTTTTAAGAAATGCAGAAATGCATGTCTTCCTTATTTTAATGGTAAGAGTTACTCTTTTCCATGTTACTGTTGTGTGGATTTTTAAACTTTAATTTGTGGAGTTTTCTCAAAAAAATATGCATCCTTTCCATTATTTTGTATATTTTCTGTCAATTAGACTCTCACACGTCAAAGTATCTTCTAATGCATAGTAACACAAACATGTGTTACTATGTTTTTACAGTTAACAGGTTTGCTTTTATGAGGGGTTCTATTAAAAATGAAATAGTTCTACCTCTTCACATTAAAAGAGTACACCCTCTACATTACAGTGTTGGCCATTGATCAGCTCTCGCAGAGCAGGTGGAAGGTGGCATCGTTTTCCAAGGACATCCAGACAGAGGTTATTTAAAGAGGCGAGGATGTTTTCAGCCTATTTATCAAGATGTACCCAGCCTTTAACTCTAGCCAGCGAGTCAAGGTCACAAGCCTGCCTTTTGTCTTTTCAGTATTCATAAACTACTGATCCTTTAGATCCTTACCACACGTAATCTCTGTACTGTTTCACAGTCACTGCACAGTTCAATGCTGAAAATTGGATTCCATTCATCAAACATATCGTGTGACAACAACCTGTGATAAAACTTTAATGAAATTCTACAATGTGCAATCCTACAAACCTGTACCACTATCACCTCCTCCTTCACCTCAGACAGAATAACATCATCCAATAAAATGAACTTCAATGAGAGTTTGTGTTATTTTCATAAAAACTAAACTGTTGGCAATACTGTCACAGCAATGCCCAATTTCAGAATACAATGATGATGCTATATACCCACATAAGTACATGACACCAATCATTACAGCAGCTGTGCAAATCACACATACTAAAGTGTGAATAGCGATATACAGCTGCAGATTATATGGCAAACTGTTCAAGGGAATTTCTGCCTTCAGGGTTTTCAGGTTGTCAGAAAAAAATGCTTCCAATAATGGTTTCTACAGAGCTCAAAGAGAGATCACTCAACTGTAAAATGTAAAATATATTGGAAGTGGTTGTCAAAGTATTTAAGAGTACTACAGGAGAAGGCTTTTACTATAATATATGGACTTCACTTATATAGTGCCCCTGTGTTGTGCAAACCATTGACAGTGCTTTATACCACATGTCATTCACTCTGTTAAAGTACACACTCACAAACCCATAGCACAGACCTCAATTAAGGGTTTGGTGCCCAAGGACTTTCCATTGCGGACTGGAAAAGCTGATCTTTTGATAAGTGGACAACCTGCTGTATACTTTGAACCATAACTGTCCCTTGGCCCAGAGGTAAAAAGGTACAGTAAAGGAAAATGCCAAAACAAATGAAAAACAAATCCCCATACTGCTGTTGTAGTTACAAACTGTGCTACACAGTTGGATGAACAGTATGTGGCATGATTTGGTTTTGTATTTTGTATATTTTCAGTGTTTCATTCTTTCCTAGTGTTGTATGTTTCCTAGTGTAGTCATTAGTGTTTCCTGGGTTCTTTTGTAATTTCTTGTCCTTGTGTCTCTCTGTGTTTTAGTGTGTTTTGTTACAGTCTTGAATTCTCTGTGTTTCATGATTTAGTTTGTAGTTGTCCTCAGTGTTTCTTGTATTGTATTCCTGCCTCTGTGTGTTTCCCTCCAGTGTTGATTGCCCTCATTGTCTTCACCTGTGTTATTAGTCTCACCTGTGTTTGATTACCACTGTGTCTATTTAGTCTGTGTTCCTTGCCTCGTGTTGTCAGATCATTGTTAGTTGTAAGTTGTTGTATGGTGGTCCCAGATGTAAGTTCTGCTCTTGCTCCTGTGTGATTCCTTGTGGCTCCCTTTGTTACCTTTTGTTGAGTAGTGAGTCTTGTTTTTGACTTTTGACTTTTTATTTAAATAAATAGTTAAGTTTGATTCTGCAATTGGGTCCACCTCCTTAGTTATTTCCAGACCATGACGGTATGATGGCAACAAGGCAGTCAGTCTGTGGATTGATCAACCACTTTGGTCCAGAGACAGATTGAAAAATCTCAACAACCATTGGTTGGATTACTATGCAATTTTGTATAACCATTCATATTTCCATAGGATTATACTATTTCATGAATTAAACAAATTCACCAGAAACCACCTGAAAACAGATGTATTGAACTTAACTCCTTCCAGGTCAATAGCCACTGTGGGTACAGAAGAGACAGGAAGAAAGGCTGCAGACGAGTGTTGACTGTGTTCCACCCCTCATAATGAAAACAACTATTTTCTACTGTGTTTTCAATTATCCTGTGATTACAGTTTTGATTACATCTTTGTTATGCTCGTTGCTGCCTCTCAATTTATTCCTCCTGTTAGATTATTGAGTGTTGTTGTCAGTGAGTAAATACCAGCATCACAGCGATCTGATTACCAGACTAATAAATGAGTCTCTCTTTGTATTGGTTGTTGGGTCATTTGGTTGATTTATGCAAAAACAGTATCATTGCTTGGTCTCCCTGCTTTTTTACTTTCCTATATTTAATGTTGACGTACATGAAAGCAAATATAAAACATGGCTGGCTGATGCAAGACTAATGACCAATCCCACAACAGTTATTGAGACATTTCTTGTTGTGGTTGTTGTTACTGTTACTCTCATTTCTACCCAGAACAGTTATAGGAGACTGCACATGTTATTTATGTAGCTGATCATCAGTCAGTTACGGCCAACTGTGTAAATAAACCATGTGGCTCTAAAGACCAACCTCAACCTCTGTGTTGTCTATATAACTAATTGGGTCAGTTTGTTACTGTGTGCAGGGCTAAATGTCAGCATCAAACCAGACACTGGGACAGCTACCAGACTAATAATAAATGACCAGCACCCTCCCACACAGTATTGGACACTTCAGGTGAGTCATGAGGTGACTTCCTTTGATTTGTGTTTCTTGTGAGCAGGAAGCCGAAAGCAAACTGTTAAGGTAAAAGTTATATTGTACATAAACTAGTTTAATCATTAATTTTGCTGTGACTAAAAGTGTCGGGTAGTCATTAGTAACTGGTAAAAGAGGTACATAACAAAGACAGATGAGCATCTTTGGTGAAACCTGCAGCTTGAAATCGAAACATGCGAAATGGCAAATCACTCCCCCAAACACATAAACAATCGCCCCCTCTTCACGACTGGTGACAGACAAGACCAAGAGAGAGTGTCATGGAGACCTCTGTAGTACTTCATCAAACAACCTTACTCTTTTTTTTTTTTTTTTTGCAACAGTGAGCAGATAAGCCTGCAGGTAAATGTACACAGTCAGGTAAGTATAGACCAATCATTTGACACATATCAGGCTTGTGACAGCCACAGGTACTGCATTTCTTTCTGTTTTTGACAGACCGTTTCAAATTATTGATTGCTGATGAGATGAAAAGAATTCTCAGCGCTTACGTAACTCTCATTAGTTACAGACACTGGGAGGAATTATGTGATTAAATTAAAGCTCCTGTTTGGAGTATTAAGCTGGTTATGAAAGAGACACTGAAATTAAAACTGATGCTTCTGTTATTCCGAACGCCTTTGACAGCTGCCATGGGCTGGGTGTCAGACAAGCAAATAACAGCATACTGAAGAAACAGCCTTATTTAACATCCATCTTTCCATGAAAAATATTCATAGTGAGTGATACTTTCGACCGTTAAACGAAAGCAGAGTAGGATTTCTATCTGAAAACAATACTTCACATATACAAGAAGAGTTCAGACAATAGATAAGGTACCACTTCGCCCACAGGGGGCGTCAAAATCAACACACACTAAAGCTCCTCACACAAGCTCTAATGACACAGATACAAATATTGATGTTTGCCATTAGGTTACGTCAGAATATGTTAGGTGATATATAAAATACAACATTTATTTTGTTGCATCTTTTCAATATAAGGAGGAATTTCTTCTGGTATATCTCCCCACAATGCTAAAGCTGTGGGGACAACTTTAAAGGCAAACCAAACAAAGGTAGGACGGCTTAAAAGCGACTGTCTTAACTTTTAGACTTGCTACATTCATCTTGGAGTATATATATTAAAATCTAGATAAGTTGTTTTGTATGATTTTGCACTGCTTTAGCCATAAACGTATCAATGCACAGTGTGTCACACCTGCAGCTAGCCGATGAAAAGGCAGATGGCTAAGTCCTTAGACAAGATTTTACATTGAATTAATGAACATTGATGGTGATAGTAGATTTGACTGGACTTACATCTGCCAATAAACTGTAACAATCAAACATCATACATATAATCTGAAGTCACATTTTAGCTGCTATTCATCATAAAGCTTTTCTTGAAATAGTATTACTTTGAGTCTTTGTACATTTCTCTTTGTATATTGATAACTACTGACCCAATGTGTGATTTTGATTAGTCCAATGTGACATGAAACACTTCAGTTCACTCCTTCACTACACTCGCTCTGATTTTTTATAGCATTGTCAACCATAGCAGATTTTTGAATTCGACAATACAGCACTTATTCTAGGACCATTAACTTCAAACTAGGAGTCCATTAGTAGAGGTTAAAGGGAGAAGAAAGTGTATTCTGTGTGTGTTTGTGTGTCACTAGAGGGGTGTGTGCTCCTGCAGTGTTATTTATCATCACTGTCAAACTTCAACCCAACTAAAGAAATCGGAAAAGTCACACAAGCTGTATTTTTCTGCTCTTTGTGGGACACTTTGGACCCCACCAAGCTAGCAACACACTCGCTCTCTCTCTCTCTCTCACACACACGCACACACACACACACACACACACACACACACACACAAACACACACTAACACACACACACACACTAACACACGCACACACGCACACACACACAAGCGCTCTCTACCTCTCACTTTATTTCCTCTCTCCAAACCGGGTCAGGTTCGACTTAACGTTTCAAATCTTTGTCAATGGGAGATGAGTTTGTTCAAACAAGGAAAGAAAATGTGTTTTTTTTGCTTCCACTACTCTTCTACAAGACAATTACCCAGTCCAAAAAACTGTTTTCACAAATAAAATCAGTATGTACCTTCTGGAATCATCACACAACACACGCCCTCATACAGCTTAACATTGAAACATATTTCAGTGGTGGATAACAGCGAACAGATGCGATTTTAAATTTCTAGCATAAGCAGCTCGAGTGAAATCTGTCAACTGGCCCTGAGCTGCCAGACACACTGAAGGAGTATTAATGCTTCTGCTTCAGTGTGCTATCACAACCTATAGTATGTTATTTCATTGTAGGGTTTGATATGAAATCATTAATGCTATATCAAAATATCCTGCAGAATTATCGCAGTAGTGGAGTATAGTTCTGGGAGAAATGTGAAGCAAACATCATCAGACTGGGTGGCTGACGGAGCAGCACATCCCTCTGCTCCCTGTACATCTGTCTGCTCATGTAGGTCAGAGTGAACAGCTGAAGAGTTGAGCTGGAAGTCAAGGGCGAGACAGATTGAGAGTGAAACAGCAGAGAGGACCAAAACTCTGTCAAGGTTAGTGACGGCACATATTGAAGAAACAAGAGACAGAATCTTGTCACATCTGTGGTAATGATTAGTCAGTGTTTGTTAGTAAAATAAGTCATATACATAGAACATGAAATAGTGCACTTTCCACCCTACTAAAAGCAGATAATTCTTGGTAAGACTGCAACTCTCATGTTGATAATAATTTCATACAACAATATCAAAAACTGTGTGATAAAGAAATCGTTATGGTAACTCTATAAGCCTAGTTATGTTTATTACCCTGAAAGAGGAAAGTTGAAACTCTGGCAGCTACAAAACTCAGTGATGTCTGTTTGAAATACAATATTTTTTATCTAATTTTTAACCATAATAAAGATTTACTATAGATCAAAAATATTGGTCAGAACTGACAGGTGAAACAGACAGGAATACATGTCAAAAAATTAAATCCAGTATTAACCTCCCTGCAGGAAGCAGTGAGTCCTTAAAGGAAGAATGTGCAACATTTTACACATGAACACAGCAGAAATCAAGTATACCCTGTGTAAATGTCTCTCTGAGTCATGACTGTCTACAATGAGTGAGAAGCGTGAGTCCCGCCAGCTGTACTGTTGTCGTGTTTACATCATGTTTACATGGATGGGACGGCCTTACGTATAAAGCTGTTTCAGTCAAGGACTAGAGAAAATAAGAAAGACATAACCTACTCATTGCTTATTTGGATGTCACGTAAGTGTGTGTAGATCATGCGTCAAATCATGTGCAATATGATACCACAGTGTGCTAAGATTAGCTTGCTAACACAACAATGCAGACCAAGGGATATTGCAGCGCAATTTTGCCCGCCGCCACGTGATCTACCTCCCTTTTTAAAAAAAAAATTAGTCTGCCTGTAACCAATCTTTCTCTAGTCTTTATCTTACCATTAGTGGCAATGAACAGACATAAAAAGTCCATAAGTTGTGGACTTTTGGGAGGAAGGATGTGGTCAATCTCATGCTCATGTTTTTCTCATAGGCTCCATTATATGACCACAACTGTTACTGGTGAATCTTGTGACTTCCACATCGTCACTGCCTGCACATGACATTCTGTATGTGTTATTTGGCAATTAATTTTTGAACATATTGAAAAGCTGCAACTTTCTTATTGAAATAAAATACATAGAAGGTGCAGCTTCTGCGATCGACTTGTAATGTTGAGAGTGAATCCACACAGCACAAAGCAAACGTGAAGGCTGACCTTGCAGAGAATGAGAGCAGAAAATCAAACAGGTTATTTTAAGCTGTGTGCTGGTGAAGCAAAGCAACAGGAACTCTCCTTCCAGACCATTCGTAACAGCTTCCTGCCTCCATGTTGTATATGTAGGCAAATAGTTTTCTACTCAATGGTGGTGGTAGGAGTAAAATATTAAAATGTACCAAGCAGTGGGAAGTCCTGCAAGCAGCGGGAGAAAGAAAAACGAAAGATAAACATCAAACCTCACATCAACAAAGTGCACTCTTCTTTGCACACTTTCCACACAGGCTCCTCTGATGTGTAAAGGCGGTGAAGATGTCAGACCAAGTAATGCTGAGATGACCCATAGAGAGTGCTCGAGTTAGAGAAGCCGTATGGCATGGTAATGTTTTCATATCAAACACAATACTGCCCTTGGTCAGCAACTCATTTAGTATTTTGAGAAACTGAAATGTTAAAACTCCCATGTAAGGAGCTTTGATTATTTGACATGCTGATGTTTGTCATAAATATTGCTGTCTCAATGTACACTATGACGTACATAGTTTTATAGTGTTTGCTCTGCAGAATGAAACACCTGTAAAACAAAACAAAAAAACTTTAACTACACCATACCAGTCTGAAGCATGACATCTCTAAGGTGACATTACTCCTACCATGTAGAGTCCACTTGTACATACACAGCATCTTATTGAGATTTGAAATGTGATTTGTAAAGTCCTTTAACAGTTTTTCATCTGTTGTATTTAAACCTTTCACAAACACATTGGCGTATTTATTCATGAAAAATGTAGACACAGCTTTAGACACAGGGTGAAGCCTGCCCCAGAAAACACACAGTACGACACTGTAACAGTCATCATTTATTTAACAGAACCCAACCCCCAAATACCCCTTTACATGAGGATTTATTCAGACAACAGTCAAGTCAAAGAGAAAAAAGAAGAAGCTTATTCTCCAACCTCGCCAGGCAAACGATCTCAATTAATGTGTAATTTTCAATTAAATGACTGAAGATGATACTAAACTTTAAAGTCTGAGGATTCAGTCTCCAGTGGACACTGTTATCATACACTCTGGTGATAATATCAACATATAGGTCATCATTTAGGTCATTATGTCTTTAACCACATTCATGAGGCCACTCATATGTGCTGTACACTGCAAAAAAGACAAGTTTGGACTTTCTTTGGTACAACAGTTTTATACAGTGCGGTATATCTACACAAAATGTAACTATATACTCTTGAGGACATGTAAATATTCAAAATTTTATCAGAGCAGGGTCAGAGAATTCAAGATAAAAACAAAAAACAGGTGAAATAGTTTGACAATGAATAGTTTTACTTTAAGCTGGTCTAAAGCGAGGCAGCTGAATGTGGGATGTCTTGTCTTGTTGGTGAAGTTCTGGTAGTTTTTTCATTAAGCAAGTACAAAACAAAATCATTTTGTCTAAAGTTACATTAAGACACAAAGGCATTTTAACAAGAAGAAATTCACTTCAACAAAGATCAGGCTTTTTAGTTTCAGGTTCAAACTTCACATCAAACCGACAGAGTTCACTAAATCATGACATTTATACTTGATTATAACAAAAGCATGTATGCCACCATTCAAACACACTGGATTTTAAACTGAGGGATGTTTTTAGGGGGAATCTAAAATGTGTTTTGAGGTCAATGTAACTGCTACTTTGTTTATGTTCAGAAATGCATTTGTAGTGAGAATGGTGAAAAGTTGTTGTAAGGCCACTGGATGATCAGAGGGCACAGACGCTGTTTTCAAACTTACGACACATTTTTTTATTTTTTTTTATTGAACTTTGCAGATTTGTACCTTTCTGTCGTAGTGATTAAATATAAATCAATGACATGTCCTCACATATCTATTTTCTGCTGCTAATTAAAGGAACATAAACAAAAGTTTGGATGAGACAGACCTGCTGTAATGAACAATAAGAATGAGATATCAGCTTGTTGCTGCATTATAACTCATCGATGAAATCATCATGAAGCATAAAATCTGTCTGATAAGCAGACTCTCTCACTCCGCGCAGCTCGGCCTGCTAAGCATTTTCTCATTTCTACAGTAAAAACACTCTTGATGAACAGACAAATGGTTGATTCAGGTTTAAATTAAGTTTTGAAACATGAAAATGTCTGTAATAATTCTAAGATTTCGATACAACACTTGTATGTGCTGGACTCATCTTGGAGATTTAGTGAGCACTTGTGGTCACAGGGAGATACACAGGGTTGAGGAAATATTGATTCTACTGGCACAAATGTTTAAATGAAACAGTGTCTCCAGTTCTTCGTACAATTAAAGTGTTTGTGTTCATCCCTGAGACAGGTGGAGGCACATACTAGCTAAAAGCCCACGTCTAAATGAGCTCTTCTTTCCCTCTCGTGCATCAGCACACAGCATGCCAACACAATAATGAATTATTGATTACACAGGGGACCTTGCAAACATTACTGTTTCGGACGCACACAGTATGTAAAACCATAAATAAGAACACTTCAACATCAACCTCTATTTAATTTGGCTGCAAAAAAAAAGTATTATTCCCACAACAATAAAAAACACTTCAATTGGTTGATTGAATGATGATAATAAACCTGCAGTTTAGAGGCAGGCGCCTACAGTGGCTGCAGCAGTATCTGAATTGACTGCAGCGATTTAACAAACTGTAAGTGATGGTTGTAGTCCATTAGTTGTAGGGTGTGTGTGTGTCCATCAGTCGGTCTCTGGCATACACAGAAACCATTTGGCCATGTGACCCTGGCTCTTGGCTCCTTTATGTTCTGCATTTGAGTTCAGTAGTCCATCAGTGTGGTGACTGCACTCACTGATGGCATCTTCTACACGAGTGATGTACAGCCAGCTGACTATCACACCAAAGAACTGGAGAGAGAGAGAGAGAGAGAGAGAGAGAGAGAGAGAGAGAGAGAGAGATTGGCTAATTTGAAGAATGAAAAGAAGGCAACATTTTCCACTCTGCTTTTGTGTTTTTGTTTCAGTCTGTCTTTCATTCAACACTATGAAAAGATGTAGGAAAATGAGACTATAAAGGATTTAAGGAAACACAACTTTTCTAACATGCCAATTATATATGAATTCTCACATTTGTAGCTGTCAGTGTGTATGGGCCTGTTTGTATTTTAATGTACTGAATGGGTTTAAAAGGGGATGTAATAAAGCAGAAATGGTTGATGTCTACCAGGCCCACTTCCTCTAATGCAGTGATTCTGAACTGGTCTAGTCACAGGACCCACCAGCAACACCTTCATGACCCGAATTTCAGATTTTTCAAACAAACAGATTTACAGCATATCCTGAAGAATTGTGAAGTTTGGGCCTCAGATGGTAACAAAAAAGAAACGGAACAAAACAAGCACGTTAAAAGGCGTTTCATAGAGTTTTTACCCAATTATTTTTCTAGGCACACATTTGCGAACTAACTTTTGGATCCCGACCCAGCAGTTGAAAAACACTGTACTAATGGATCGAGTAAAAATATCTGGATATGAAGGAAAATAGACTGGTCAAAGTGAGATGTTGGGAATGAGTATTAGTTTTTTGTAGATGTTTTTTATTGCTTGAGAAATACAATGGTCTATCATTTTCCTGATTGTGTATAACAGAATGCATGTGTCAAAAATCCAGCCTCTTTTATTTCAATGCACAGCATGGCGCTAAATAAATCACACAGCATGCAAAGTATTTTGTGGAAATTTCTGCTCATTTTATCACTGCAGGTGCAGTTGAGTTTTCAGATGTACCTGAGAGGAGGACATCTACATCTCCCACTTAGTCACCTGGGTCTTGGCTAAATGTTTTGTTTTTTCATGGGCCTCTGACATTCCCGGACATACTGATTCTGAAGCTGCATTTGTTTAATCGCTGCCAGCTGTGAGAGTTTTAGCAAATGTTACAACAAGAACAAAATCACAGGTACACACGAACTCTTAACTTTGAGTATCGCAAAAGCTTCATTTAAAACATGAAACCAAAACGTTAGTGAGGTAATAGGGCCACCACAGTTGTATAGTTGAACATGTTGTGACGACATGGGCATTTTAAAGCCACAAAGCATCCCCGACAATGTAAAATAATGAATTCAGGGGTTAAGATTCAAGTTTGGTTTCGGGGTTGAGTTTGAAAGGGAATTTGAGATCTTTTAAGATCTTTTTTTTTTTTAGAAATGATCGGATCAGATTTGTGCGCCCAGACATTACCAACCTTTCTGCATTGGTTGATGTAACAACTGATTTCCCCCTCACAGGATCAATAAAGTATATCTTCTTATAAATAAGGTGTAATAACTCGTTATGGGGCTGAAGCATGAGAAATGTAGATGTATCATCACACCCTCCAAACAATCACATAGCCTCTCCGTCCCACCAGACAAACTCACTGCTGGATGAGTTCATTCTGCTGCAGAGACTCTGATCAAATCTGTCAGTCTGGATTGGAGGTTGTAGTGTTGGGAGTGACACCAAAGACACTTTAATATCAGATTTGAACAGCAATGTGTGCTTGACAAAGATGCATCTGCAGTGTATGTGTGAGTTTGCGTGTGCGTGCGTGCGTGCCTGTGTGTGTGTGTGTGTGTGTGTGTGTGTGTGTGAGTGTGAGTGTGAGTGTGTGTGTGTGTGTACCTGTGGCAGTAGGATCCCTAGTAGCAGTCCAGCCATAACCTTATAGTTATCCATCAGCCAGATAAAGAAAGCATCAGTGCAGCCTCTGATATGGATGGTGTCAATCAAATCCAAACGCTTCAAGACAAAAAAATCACTTGTTATACAAAGTTGTTACTAAAATATAGAAAATATGTCTTAAGGTCAGATCATTTTTAAAGACTATGTGAGAGCTTTGCTAACAAAATATGCAGTGCACAAAATCACTGTTGGTTTGGTATCAAGTTATTACGTTTGAGAGTTTTTTTAACTACTAAAATGTACTTTTGATGTTTTACTTTAAAAAATAAGATGAATAGAAAAACCTTCAGGTGTTAGACGTGTAAATGGTTCTTGCAGACTTTGTTCCAGGTGAAAAAAACAACACTAGCACTAGATCTATTACCTGACATTTAAAAGGAGGCGCTGCACTTTAATGAATGAGGTTACATCAGTGCTTTCTTATCTCAAACATGTAGTAGGTGAGTCTCAGAGGTCTTACCTCTTTCATTAACACCTGGTACCCACACAGAGTGTTGGCAACTTCATTTGGCTTCAGGGGGAGAGAGAGAGAGAGAGAGAGAGACAGAGAGACAGAGAGGTGTAAGAGGTAGACATACTGACAGTCTCTGCTGTGTTTGCAGCTGTGTAAGCAACTCTATCCTGCTTGAGGTTTTCCATATCAAGATACTAAAATGTGTATTCGTTATTCAAATAATAAAAGATAAAATGCCAGTGTCTTGTGTCGGGGCCCTCTGTAATGTAATATACTCGCAACATAATGATTAGTTTAGGACTCATGTTTACACACTGACTCTATAATTAATACATTGATAGGAAAATAATAAATTACCTTGCCATCACAAGTCACTCATAATAATGTTAGAGAGAAAATTAAAGTTCAATAGATTTAAAACACAGGACACAGGAGCGGCAGTGTTTCATGAGTCCTGCTAAGCAGAGATGGCATGTTCATCAAACTGTTTTATGTCCAAGTAAAAACTTTTGTTTGTTCTGGCTTCCCTCATAAGCTCTGCAGAGTGTAGGTGTATAAATAAAAGGAAGGGCATGTGCTGTTTGGTGTGGGAGAAAATTGCCTGTGTGTGTTTCTGACATGGAAAAGGCTTAATCACCATTATAAGGATGCTGAAATGCATTTTAAACCTAACTCCCCATTATTACAGCTATTACAATAATGACATAGAAACTGAGTATTCAAGGATTCAAAGAGCCATTATAAATATATAAATAGAGAGCTTGGAATGATGTAACATGTGCTTTATCTAAGCTCTTTGGGTAATGTTACATAAGCTCATGTCTAACTTTGATCGTCAAACCACAAACATGAAAGACATAATGACTACAATACAGCTTTAGAATAGATATTTTACATCAGTAGGTGGCATTGGCATATGTAGCAGCTGTCCAGTTAGCAGGTGCATTGATGATCAAATGGGTGAATAAAATCTATAATTATTGTGAACATAATGCACTGCAGTTGAAACACTTGTGCAACAGTAGTGCCTTAAGGATTAAGATAAGATAGGAATGTAATTGGTAATGGTGACTACACCTATAAACCCATAATAGACCCATAATGGATTGGAAAAGTAACAGCCTCAGCAGTTACATTAGTAGGTAATAGTAGTGTTATAACAATCAGTAATGGTAGCGTTAGTGATACCTACCTCAGTAGTAACGCAGCAGGTATGAGGGACACCGCAGGACAGTGGACCATTCCCAGTACAGTTGTGGTACATGTTGACCCCCCAGTCTTTATACTCTTGACCTCCACAACATTGAAACTGCCAGAGAAGAAGAAGGTGTTGGAGTTAAAAGGAGGTTAAGAACTTGTTAAATAACATTTCCTGATGTGCTGGTTTAATGGTTAGTTAAACCAGTTAGTTTAGGCATATTCTGGGATGGAAGAAACCACGATAAAGAGAAACGTTCAGGTGATGCTCCATTATATAAGTGTGTCTCCCTGTATATGTTTGAAATCTATATTATGATATTACAACATGGTTTAGTACTGTTTGAACTCTCCTGCTATTTGTCTTAAACATGCACCCTGCAGGAGAAAACAGCAGCCACACAGAGTAAAGTGTTTCCTCCTGAATCAATAATACCTTTAGCCCAAAATAACTAAGTAAGAACTCTTGTTTTGGTTCACAGGCACAAAATGAAGCAACACCAACCAAATGATCTTTTATTGCTCTCTATTTCCGCCATTACTGTCGAACCCTTGAGAGGAAGAAACACCATTATTTCACGGGGAAAATAAATGAGCTTTGATAATCTATCTAAAGGAAGGTAATCATTATTGGTATTTGCTTAGAGGTTTAGAGTCAAGTTGACTTTACTTTCAACTAAGTGTTAGCTGTATGAGAAAGCACCCTGCTGGGCAAACAGAAGTGCGAAAATTAATTTAATGTCCCACATAATATAAAGTAAAAAAATGATACCAGTAATGAACAGATATTGTCATCGCAATTAAAATAACAACAGAAAACTTTTCCAAGTTATCCAAAGACTTTTCGTATTAAAGCCAAAGCATAACAAATAACGTTAATTCAATATATAAATTGACTGCACAGCTGCCTCAGAGAGGAAATCCTCCAACAGTAACCAAAGAGGAACACTAAACCTTATTTGTAGTTATTCACTGACAGAAACATAATAAGAAAGATCATTTTTAGAAATATCAGCACAAAGGGTCAGACACCAGGAGACTATAGGAAAGGAGGGGCAGAGAGATAAAGACTCAAGATGAATACATGAATAAATATGAGGTTGATCTTTGCGAGGCAGTGTGATCAGTATGTGGGCATCGTGCCGGCGTGGTAAAATGTTACTCCCCACACTCGCTGGCTTGACGCCACCAAGTGCATTTTCCAGCTCTGCGTCATAACAAAGGTCACAGGAAGGCAAAGTCATTAGATGTGATAAGTGTCTACAAATGGAAGGTAAGCTCAGCAACAGTACAATTTCAAACCCTTTTTCTGGGTGAAGCTGGCAAGTGAAAATACTTCAGCGGGGGTGACTTTAAATCCGCAAGAGGTCGATCTTCATGACCGATCAATCCAAACACCTGCTGACAACAATGAGACTGACGGAGACGAGGGGAGCCTGCTTCATCCTGTGAAAATACAGAAACACTCTCCTGCACCCTTTCATAGTGATAACTAAAGTTCACAACTAATTGATCACTTCAATTGTATAGAGGTACCGTTCATTTCTATATATTACCAATTATTAAAAATTACATTATTATTATTATTTGATATGGATGTGAAAAGATCACTTTCACCGTTGTTTGGTCTGGCTTAGTTCACTAAAGGAATTACAGTATAGTCTTAAAAGAAGCGCAGCTACAAACAAGCTGCAGACGAGCCGAGAGGCAGATACAGCCTTAGGGCCTAATCACACAGAGAGCCGTTACTAGGAAAGGGTCACCAGTAAACCATTGTTTTCTCATGCTACAGCGTGGTCGCCAGGTGCTCTTCTCTGCTGCTGCTGCGTGATGTTTTTTGCAAGCACAAAAAAAAAGTAAGAGTCTCTACCTCCGCTTTCTATTACATTTTCCCCCTCCTCTCTAGGAGCAAAGCAACAGCAAGAGCTCTACATTTGCTTGAATCATTTTTTCCCACTTGTTTATTTGGTCACTGGTATTCACATGCAGCTCGACTCAACAGTGCTCCCAGCTGTTTTTCCACCCAGAAGAAGCATTTTAGGAGAGGTGCGTATCTCTGTTTTTTAAAGATTTATTTTTGGGCCTTTAATGGAGAGACAGGACAGTGGATAGAGTTACTCAGGGAGAGAGAGTAGGGAATGACATGCGGGAAAGGAGCCAAAGGTGGGATTCGAACCTTGGAGGACTATAGCCTCCATACATGGGGCGCATGTAAGTGTAAGGTGATTTAGACTGTTTATTGGGAATAAAAACACTGCTGGTAACCGTGATATCATATCCCAGGCAGAATCAGTGGTCTTTCCAAAAATGATATGGACCTCTGAAGAGCTCTACTTTTAGTCAAATAAAACATTTAAAGATTTAACTAAATGATTTTCAGTTTGAGTCCAGTGTCCAATCGTAATGAAAAAAAACTGAGTGAAATTGAAGTTTTTTTTTTAACTGTAGTGGCTTTAAATAAAAGGAAAATAAGAAACATTGTCCACATTATGCGACCGTTATCGTTTTTTACAGTCTTGTTATAAAGCTTTGGTATTTGAGGACCGGGGTTCGGCTGGGATTGATCCTGTCACTTGTAGTATCCCCCCGTGACGGAACATTGCTAAGATGCCTTCCTGTGTACCTCTAATTGCACTCCCATCAGACCAACTAGGGCTTTGTTTCCCAGGAAGTGCCTCACATCCATTATCCATCGTCCTGCCATATGAACTGTTTATATCGTTTACTATCGCTCTGCAGTTAGAAAGACAGCAGCAGAGGAAGCCAGGGGATTTAAAAACACACATCAAAAAACAAATGGGTTTCTACTCTCCAAAATGATTTTGTTACTGTAACATATGTTGATCAACTTAAGGGGGGGACACTAGGCAGGTAATTGCAGGTTTTGGTTAGAGAACTTTTTAACAGAGCATGTTCAAAGACTAAAATGTCAACATCTGCTAAAGACTAAGTTCAAACAGTTTTTCTAAAAGTCTAAAGACTGGAGCCTGAACCAGAACTGACTTAAGTAAGCTGCTAAGATAAGTGATGCTGTTTCACAGAAAGAAAGTTTTGTTTGGTGGACCAAAGACATTATGTCTTTTAGATAGAAAATACCTGCAGCATACAGTCCTTCATCGATCTGAACAAATTCCATCTTTTCCTGCAGACATTTCCCCCTAAGTTTCATCTTCTGCCCCTAACAGCCTATTCCCTTTATGTTTCCCCTGAGGAGAGTTGTTTCTCACATATTCACAAATTCAGGATCTGAAAACCACTGCAGGAAAACTGTGCTTTCTCCGTCTCCCTTTTCTGCCTTGTACATTTTGTTATGTGTAGTCTCTTCTGGTGCAGTAATGCCTGAGCGGCTACTTTGAACAGGGGCACCTATACACAGCTTTTTGGTCATGTTAGACCTGCTTCACAGCATCAGAGATGATCAAATAGTTAAATAAATATTAACTTTAAAAGAGATAAGAAACGACCTGAAGCCAATCAAAACATAGACCAACTACTTAAGCCACAACATTAAGATCATCTTCACCTTACAATGATGCTCTGCTGGAGGATAATAGTCTATACTTATAAAAGAAGAAGCTATTTTCATGAGAAAGAGGACACAACAAAGACCTAAGGAAACCGGAGCAAACCATCTATAGTACGACATGAATGATGGACTGTTCCCTCCAATGGCAGGGCCGCTCTATCTGATGGATGGACACACTTTGAAGACCAAAGTGATCAATAATTGCTCCTCTAGCTGTAATATCTGAAGACAAGTGCCAATAACAGACAAGGGGAGTGACTGATTTCTTCTGAGAGGGCAGCTTTACATTTCAAATACAGAGATGAAAACAACAATTCATCCTGCGGTTAAACTCGTGTCTTAGGTGATACAATTACACCAACACCATTCCTAGTGTGCCCTCTGTAAATCAAACAATTCCACAGGGCATTAATGTTCATGACTGTAAAAAAAGAAAAAAAGGCAAAGCAGGTGTCCAGTTGTAACCACCCCCCCCCCCCCCCCCGCAAAAAAAAATAACTACTACTTTTCATAAAAACCCAATCCAAAAATGTCATATGAAAAGTGTGAGGTTTATCTATGTGTTTTTCTGTTTGTTTATATTTTTCATATATTGTTAATCATATTTTCATAGACCCACACCACTTGTTGCTGTATGCATTTTAACGAGAAGCACATTGAGTGAACCTCTAGTACACGTCCCTGTAAAATATCAGCTGGCTTTCCTGACGTTACCTTGAATGGCTGTTGTGATGAATCCAAAATGAACTTATAAATATGTATGATCACATCTGTGTCAGAGGATCGCACAGCGCTGAGGAAATGAAGCCGGTGTTCAGATAAGTCAGTGGCTTGGTTGTGTTGTGTTGTGCTTTTAGACTTCTTCTGAACCCCGAAATCCTGATGAAATCATTGTGACCACTCTGAACGCTGACTCTGCTGTGGAAATTGAGCAGCGTTGCTTCCATGAGAGTGTGAAGTTGTCAAAACTTCCTCTAATGATTGAAATAAAAACGTCCAGATTTTTGCCATGAGACTCAGCAGTAGCAACTAATACTTTTTGATTAAACATGCAAGGTTAATATCAGAAAACAATCCCTCAGTGTCTTCCCCTGATCCAGGCAGTAATTTCTGAAGAAATAAATGTCACATTTCCATTAGAAAATACCAAGGCAGCATGATGGGAAAGGTCAGCTTGAAATTAACTTCATATAGGATGTGCTATAACCTGCCTCTTGGTCATTAATTTGTGTTGTAGCTACTATATGAGATATTTCTCATTTCCTGCTGTTGCTAATATCAAATAATTAACGGCTACACAATTTCACAACCAGGACAAAAAGCTTAGATTGGACTGCAATAGGAGAGCTTGACTCCTTGCCTAATGTGGAAGTGCTTTTCAGATCTTCAATTTATAAGAGTGACTGAGTTATCAGTCACAGGTTCACAATTTTGTTCAGATTGGCCCAAATGATGGTCAGAAATGATGCCGTCAAGAGGGCAGGTGTCCCTGGCACACCAGAAAGAAAATAAAATGTAATAACTGGAGTACTTTGGTTTGCTTTGGTTTATTTCTGTGCTCCCAAATTAAGCTCTGTGCAGAGTTTGGTAATAAGGAAACATGAACAGGCTGAGAGAGACCCTAAAGGGCGCAAAATATAAATTGATGTGTAGGAGAAGATTTCAGAATCTAATAAGCATTAGGATTCAAATCATCAGTATCAAGAACTCTGAGAGGACTGTGCTATTGTACACAGGGCAATACAGGAGCATAAATATGGACGGCTGAGAACTTCATGAAATGGCTCTCTAATCAACCCTGGTGCTCAAAGTTTTTACCTGGAGTAGAATTATCAGCTGAGGTCTCCTTTAATACAAAAAAAAAGACCTGGCCCTTTAAACAGCCCTGAGTTAGCATGCAGCCACCAACCCTCAAAAGTCAAAGGATTTCGTTCCCTAATGCTACAGAGAAGAGATGTGCCAGTCATTTATTCAATACAAACACAAACACATGACCATGACTCACTCAGGCCAATTCATGGTACTGTGCTCGCAAACACATAAATCCAAAAACTCTATTTACGTGTGAAAACAACCTCAGTCCCCTCTCAGGTTGTCTTATGGTCTTTTCGTCTTTTCATCCAGGAAAACCCTTAAATCTCTCTTATAGCCAACATGTGGGCTCTCTGGCAGCTTTATAGCATGACAGGAGAAATATAATGTAAGCGCTTCACACAGCTGCACTATATGCGATATCACAAGAAAACAGATTGAAAATATGGACTTCTTTAGTTGGAAGTGATGATAAAATGCTTTTAAAGGTAATAAAAAAAAGTCTAACATGAATGTATAAATCTTGCTTTATTTTTTCTATTTAGATGCTAAATGCTACAGGTGTTTAGGTGTCATGCTGCACTATGTCCACCAGCTTACCAATTTTGTAATCCTGTTGATTGGTCGTAAGCTGGTAGTGTAGTATTTAAAGTTTTTTCTGTTGAAAATGTTTGCCTGCTACAGTCAAAAACAACAACATGTCAACAGTCTTTTGTGGGCAATAAATTTGCAAACCAGACAGTTAAAAAATGAAGTCAAAAAAAAGATCTGTAGAGATCAGCTGAGGAGTCAAGAGACATCGCTCTGCAGGTTCACATTCATTACATACTGTCATTTGTTACATTGTTATCAGAAATAGAAAAAGGCTGCTATGACTGAGCGTTAAAGACTAAAGAAATAGTTTGATTGCTGTTCAACAAAAAGGATATAACACCTCAACAGTCATCTATTAACATTAACACGTTGCTACATCCTGATTGTTGCACAGATGCACAAGACAAAATCTGGCAAAGGAAGAGAAGAAAAACAAAGGCTCGTGTTTCAAGCTCCATCTGCTACATTTCCTAACTAGCTCCCTCTAAACCAGCCAAGTATCAACTCTTGGGCCTTCAAGTGTCCAAAATATCAGTAAAACAACAAGCGTTGGTCACTCTGCACACACGCCTCCATAGTTAATCAGTCGCAGGCTGCTTCTTAATTGATCAGTCTGCAGCTCATGGACTCTGTTCCCTCATGTGCTGGATAGAAGTTTGTAATGAGATCTTCAGCTTGCGGCTGTGTGTGGCAGCATGATGAATTCTGGGAGCAGGTGCAAAGAGATGGCACTGCACAGCTCTCTGATTATATTGGACACAACTCAGTTCACTTTAGATGCCTTTTCCCCAAAATAAATCCACACTCATGTTGCTGTGCTTCATAGATTATTGTGTGCCCTGCAATAAAGATACAATATGTAGAGTTTATACTCTAAATTAACAAAAATTGGAATAAACCTGTTATATATTTTTTGAGTATCAAAGCCAGAAAAATCCCTAATTTTATAGTTGTAACGGGACCTGGCAGCCACTATGACAGAGCCGCCATGACTGACAAAACATGTCTATGTCGCCCTGGAAACACCAGCTGTAACGTCAAAGATTGCTACATAAGGAAGCAAGAACTGCTACTGAAAGCTGGCGTACTGTGGCTGTATGTGCTGCTGTGATAAAACAGTTTAAGTGTTTACATGATCTGTAAACGTATTCTCTTCCTCAGGATTGTTTCGCCTGTTCATCTTGACTACAGTTCAAGTCCGAGTTGGTTTCATCGGGGGTGGAATATCAGAGATAATCACTCCCATGATTCCCCGCCAGCCTTTTCGTCATCTTTTGTTATTGTTTTGATTGAGAGCCCCCTGGTGGCGAAATTTACGCAGGTACAACACATACCTGTTATTTGTTAACAGGAATGTTCAAAACAACATAAAACACAGAGTGAATTCAACCTTACCTTCTTTTGTACGAAGTCCATGATGTTTTTGAAGTCCAGGTCATCGTAGTAGTTGACTATGCCTCGTCTAATGTTCTTGTTCAGTAACTCCAACGTCTGTGGCAGAGAGAAAATAAAAAAAGAGAAACAGTTTGTGAGTGTTAATGGGACGAAAGAGTCTAAAAAACATTCAATACACAGCTGGTATAGAGTCAATGTGTCAGAGATTAAGCTCAGGAGAGGAGAAGCTCTTATTAGTCAAGGTGACCAATCTAGTGAACTGGAATATTAAAATATGACAGTTGGACAGCTCACATCTGTCAGTCACAATCTGGTGCAGCAGGGTCACATTAGGATATCACTCTATCATGTGACTGAGAGGGAATATATGCAACACAAAACTTCAGTTTAATGGAGATCTTTTATTGAATGTTGTCTTTGAGGGGGCTAATCACACGCTGACTCCCCTCTCTGTTGTGCAGTCTTATTATCTAGGAATGTATTTTGTTGCTGCCGGGTTTTTGTTCATTTATGAACAAGATTTGTGAAAACTACTGGTGAAATTAAAAAAAAGTATTAAAGTGTTTAGCATAGGCCAGAAGAAAACATTACATATCAGACCAGATCTGCAACTAATCTACACACAAGCAACAACTTGTCTAATTCATAAAGGCTCCCAATACTAACATGTCATTTTTATGGTCGACTCAGCTTTTTCAAAACGAATATTAAAAAAGGATCATGTAGTTTGGGTAATTGATATTTGTGCAGATCTACATATTAATCAAGTCTTTTAAAGAGTTACTGGTTATGAAGCAGACTGAATACTGATGCCTCTATATGGCCAAACAAAGTAAAACAATCCATCAGGAATGAGACTGATTAGTTCTATATGATTATTTTTACTGCCTGGCAGCCACCACGTCGCTTTCAGATAAGTCGAGTTATCCTTGTTGCAGCGGCTCTAAGTTCAAATCCCATCTCGGCCCTTTGCTGCATGTCATCCCCGACTCTCCCCTCCCAACATAATAAAAAATCACTTCAAAAAAGGAGGTGTTAGGTTATTAGGTATAGTATAAAACTCACAATGTACAGGACAGGGAGAGGGAAGAGATAGGAGGGACCAATTTGCCCAAGACTAAAATAAAAGTTCCTCAGAATAGCTAAAACAAACATTTTAGAAACGTTATCAGTTTATTGCTTTTCATTTTTATAGTTCTGACGACTTATTGCGTTTGTGCTTGCATGTCAATCATAGAAGACTTGAATATGAGCTTTGGTGGAGGTCAGTGTCCTGTGTACCCTCTTTGTTCAGACTTGATTTGAGAGGAGGGTAACAGGCCTTCCAATGCTTAGTGAACTCTCTTTATCAATAGACTAAAAAGATGAGTGGAGAATGCTTGCCTTCTAAGATGAACACAGATTGAAGTGGCTGAACCTTTCTTTTCATTTATTTTCTTCCTTCCCTGAATGTACAAGGTCTTCATATTGAATCTATAGAGACAGGGCAACCACATGAAACCACAATGGGCTGATGCAGAGTCTAGTCTAGTCTGTCTAGTGAGGCGCTCCTCTTTGAGACAGAAACATTAAACCTTTAGAGAACCCCCTATGAGCTCATAAAGCCTTATCAACTTAAACATGGTGTTCATGGAAATGAGAACAGAAAGGGAAACTCAATCTTTGTTTAACAAAAATCTACCTTTATGAAGGAACTGAGATCAGATTAATATGAACACATTTTCACATGCATGAATCCGTCTCTCTTTTTAATCTCAATGTAAATGAGACTTTTAAATGAAGTTATGACATACTAAAAGCTCAGTCTTTATTGTATTTAAAATAAAACTGCCATTAGAAACCTGAACTGTACATCATGATGTTGGTAATTTAGCTTCCTTGGCAAAAATATACTTATATGAAAAAGCACCTCAGGGTAAATGAGAACGTTATTCTGAGACAGGAAATTATTAAATAAATGCAGTTAATCAAATAAGACGATTCAGAGAATTTTAAAGGGGCACTAGTCCCCAAGGAGACACATAAAGAAAATAATTGCTGAAAACGTATGTGATGAATTTCTCAAAATAAGGTTTATATCGTCATACAAGTTGGGCTTCTTTGTCATAAAGTATAACAACATTAGCAGTAATCCTCCATCAGCACCCTAACCCTAAAAAGTCTTTATATTTCACTGTGTGATAAACTTCTTTGTAAAGTCAATCTAAAGACTCAACACATTTATTCTCTTACTTTAACAACTAAAAAGTGGAAATGCTTAGATTGATCTAATGTAAATGACAGAGAGAGTAAAAGAATAAGAATAGAATACGAAAGAATAAAAGAATACAGCTACACATTCTGTTAAAGGAAAGGCATTATCAAATACTAACCCTCCAGTCGTCACGTCTCGTAATCATTTAGTCCTTCTGTCACCTTTAAGTCTTTCCTTAAGAACTAATAACATTCACTAATAACAACCTTTTTTTGGAAACTGGACGCCTGACAAATCCTGCATAAAATATGCCCAATCGTGCCGTGTCTGTATGCATAGGAAGGAACATTATTGGATTTGATTGCAGGGACCGAAATTAGATGAGAAACTGAGGACAGAGATCTCAAGCAAGACAACAAGAGACAAAAAGGACTATTAGGAGGGGTAGGAGGCAGTCATCACAGGTGAGATAGACGGGGAGAAGACAGAAACACAGAGAAACAAAGACAGATCAGGGTAAAGAAGAAGGTTTCATCTGTCTGCTGATGACATACAACAGAAATCATGACCAGCATGGTCATTGTCATTTTATCCCTAAACATACTTTTCTGTCAATGTGTAATAACATGCCGTTAGCCATACCTCATCCATTCATAATATTTAAATAATGTACACTTGTTTGTTAAGTTAGAAGACACATGTAGTGAAGAACTATGTGGGCATATCGGTGGACTGGGCTATGAAGCTTTGGATATATCATGTTCCACCAATATAACAGGAGGTAAAATGTGACTCTAAAATGCTTAAACCGTCCATCTGCTGCTGAAAGGTCTCAAATTGTCAGATAATTGAACACTTTGGATAGATCACCTGGTTGCGAAACACCAGCGCCAATATTCCTCCCAGCAGCTCCAGGATCAGACACACAGCCAGCGTGTACATGAACTGTGAGCAACCAGAAAAAAGAGAAGAAGAGCCATTATACACGTATATTATACACTTCATGCTTAAGTGTGTACTCTTTAGGCAAAAAACAGACAAAATGAGGAGTGTTTTTTCTACTGTTTACAAATTTCCAGTAACTTATTTTTTTTATTTAACCAGGAAAGAAAACTCATTGAGATTAAAAATCTATTTTTCAAGAGTGTCCTGGCCACACAAAAACACATAGTCTGGATTCACATCATGTCTCCACATGAGACACAGTCATGGTGTTCAGAGATCAATGTATTCTACTTTCTAACATAATACATGTTACACATTCAAACAATCCTCAATCCTTTTTGAATGCCTTATTTTGAAGCACAAAGGGAGGCATACTGTATGTTTACATACACTAAATAAAACACTGTATATCTTTTAAAAACTCTGTTCTTGAGAATTTAAAGCTCCCTCCATATGGGAGGGGTAGCTCAAATGTTTTTCTTTTTCGATCATGGCCACCTGGTATGCTGCTAGAGCATATGGAATTATTTAATTAATTAATAAGTCAATTAACATTGAACTGATCCAAACAGATGAGTCCAGGAATCAGCCAAATACTGCATCCATCAGTAAAATATTCCATATCAGAATGTGATTGCTGTGCTGTGTTATATTGTGTCTTCAAGTTTACATATGGACCTTTCATTTTTGTTCTATTATGGTGTTTAATCACTATGGCTACTTTTTAAATAAGAAAATAAACACAGTAAAAGTATAGTTCTGAATGTGAGGGATTATAAAAAACTAACGTTTGATAACACATTCACCACGTCCTAAGCATCATAGCAGCCACTTTGTGTTTTTAGTCGAGATAAATGACTGTGCTCGCAGCACACCACTCACCACTTTCAGCAGGGTCAGATTGTCCCTTAGTGAAGCCAAGACCCCGATAAATGAAACTATAAACATGGTAATTCCCAGAAGGATAAGGATTAAAGCCGGGGCCAAAAACATGCCCTCCAGAGTCTTGTAGCGTTGTCTCTCCACCTCAGCATAGATTCCAATGGCCAAGATAAAGCCCCCTATCAGCTGGAGACACAATGAGAAGCAGTGAGGACTGGTTAGTAAGAACTGTACAACACATATAGTTACAATTTCAGCAGTCTTAAATATGACCAAAAGAGGAAATCATTCAGTTTTACTTTATTTTTTGTCAAATGTAAGGCTGCTGGGTTTACTACAACAACAACAACAACAAGTCATATATCCAGACAGAAACAAGCAGATGATGAACAGTTTCATATCTCTTCATCAATTATAAAAGTGTGTCAGTAATTTAAAATTAAGTAATAGACACTTCATATTAAAGAATTGAACTTGAAAAATAATTTCCAAGATAACACATTGTTCAGATACGGATGACTTTGAAGTTACTGTTGTTCTGTGATGATACAATTTGACTCTGACCCAAAAAACCCTTTACCAAACATCTCGTCTTTATCAGAGTCACCTTCTTGTATTGTGGATGAAAGCAGGGTAGTGATTAGTAACAGATAAGTAGAATGAGACATTTGTATTATGAATGAGATGTTTCATATAAAACACTTGTTTATCTTGTAGCCTTACTGAAATGTTAATGTAAACAATCCTGTATGGATGACTGCTGTCCTCTTGACAGTGACAGAAGTCATTCCATTACTGAAAGATTAATACATAAACTTTAGGATGTTAACACTGCGGGACATTCAACAAACTTTTACAGACACTATTTTGTTTTTTAAACTTTCTAATCCATGCTAGTAGAGAGCCTTCAAGATTGGAAATGCATGTCGTGGTCTGACAACTTGTCCCGACTGCACATGTTTAACATGTTTATGTTTTCATTCTTGTTGTGGACATAATAGCATGCTATTTTTAGTGTCCAGCTCGAAGCACTGCTGTGCATAATTATAGCCTCACGGAGCTGCCAGTGTCGCTAGTGTGGTTAAAGCCGCAGTGGACCAAATCTGACCATCAGATAAATGACCTCCCTCAGCATTTCACAAGTTGTGAATTATCTGCTACTGAAACCAAACAGTCTGAATTGTAGCTTCATTTATTCTGCAACTTCATCTTACCACAGTGGAGTGGACTTCATCAACAGATAATTCAAAGTTATTAATACAAATGACAGCCTTGTGTAATTGGCTCCACTGAAGCACAGAAGTTTTAGATAAAGTTATGTACATTGGGCAATCAGTGCTGTCACAGGGATTTAGAGCTCTGCTTAGACCAAGTATCGGTTCAGAAGGGGACAAGACAGGTGTGAAGCAGGAGAAGAGTGAAAGGGCCTCTGCTGGACCTCTTCATTAATGTTAGATGCTGAGCAGACAGCAGAGGTGGCAACAGGTACGTAGAAGAAGCGTGACAGCATCTGCGTAAAGAGCAGAGCAGGGCTGCACTCTGTTGTGTGTACGTATGTGCATGAAGCTCATGCTGTTTGTGTTGCACCTCGTTTGCCTCTGCAATGATGCAACACTGTTAAATCACACACTGGGATCTCCAATATAATAATGTTGCTAGTTTAGTTTAAAAGTAGAAAAGTAATATAATCATGGCAAGCCAAACCTGGCAGGAAATTCACCCTTTTGTAGGAAAAAGTCAAAGTAAGGGTGATGATGTTTCAGCTTCTTTACGCCACTGTTGCAGAATTGCAAGGGCTTTAGACGATGAACCACACCTCTGTTGTTAGTTTGAAAAAGAATGATCTCAAAACAGTGAATACCAATAACCCTTAGCTCAAGCAGGGCTTTCACTTTTACATTTGTTAAGCCAGCTTGTTTGTTTTAAAGGTCATGTATTATACTCCTTTTAAACAAGTTTAAATAAATCTCAGGGCTCCCCAAAACATGTCTGTGAAGTTTCTTGCCAAAAATCCGCAGCGATCCTGTTCAGCATGTGAATAAACCCCTCTATTTCAGCCCTGTTTAGAGCAGGCTGTTTCTGTGTTCATATCTTTAAATGTAAGTTAACTGTGTCTGAACACGCCTCTCTGGAAGGGCTCGGGTGCCTCGGGCTTTTTGCACCATGACCTGTTGTTTACAGTGAGATGACAGACTCAGAAGACATAACAAACACCTAGCTGTGGGAGTGTCACCCTCAACTTCCAACAGACACAGTGTGTCACCTGTCTACCTGTGTGAGAGGGGCGCTTCTCAGTGTGCGACCCAAAAGAAGTCTAAGTCTAAGTCTACTTTGCGTGTCAGCTCTGCTCCGTTACAGCCCCGTGCTCCCTCTCCATCAACACCCACAGGCTGCGTTCTCAGAGTGAAGTACAGAGTCGCACCGCCGGACAGCTGGAGTCCCACGAGCATGTTCTCAATGTTGTCAAAACTGAGGGTTTTTTTCTGAAAATAAACCTCATGTTCTAATGTTGTTTCGGTGTCTGACTTCCCATCCCGATTGATCTGCTCAGTGTTAAATTAACACACAGAGCCCCGGCATCCAGCAAGAATAGAAGCCTTGCGTATCTTCTGCAGAGGGCTCCAGGATGAGCTGGGACGCAGCACAGCTGAGCCAGTGGAAGCACACACATTGAATAAAGCTGCCAGGGTGGAACAGAAATAGACTGAACACGCATCTGGTGGAATTTGGCAGTAACTGATCTGGGGGACAGGTTACTGCTTTTTGTGATGTCACAAAGGTAAAAACTCCAAACAGCCTGTTCACACACACATTTATGAAAGGTTACCAGAGAGGGTGGGGGTGGGGGTGGATGTGCTGGTGGCGCAGTGGTTAGTGCGCGCGCCCCATGTATGGAGGCTGTCATCTCAAGCGGGCAGCCCGGGTTCGCCTCCCGCCTATGGCCTCCATCCCGCATGTCGCTCCCCACTCTCTCTCTCCCTGGTTTCTCTATCCACTGTCCTCTCTATCCATTAAAGGCACAAAAAGCCCAAAAATAAATCTTTAGGAAAAGACAGAGAGGGTGGACTTTTTCTCATAATTGGGGGGTTTGTAGACAGGCTAGGGACATACATATATATATATATATATAGTGTTCAAAAAACATTGTTAAGTGTATTTTGCATAATATGTGACCTTTAAAAAGACCAGTCAGCAAGCTGAAATGTTCAGTTCAGCAACTCAAAACCTACAGCTCCACAACATTCCCTATTAACCTAAGGATACATCTGACCAAATCTTGATAACAAAATGAACATTCCTGCAAAGGTCAACTTAGATAGTGAGAAACATTTTCTATTAAGGATCACCACCTGAAGAATTAACTGCTACACATTGACAAGTGTTTATACAGACCTGACCTCACCACACAACCGCACAATGACAGGGGAATCACTAATTGAGACAAGAGCTTAATCCTGCAGTCAACAATTATGTGCAGGGCAGGCTATCCATGCAGTGTTTGTGTCCTTTAACCCATCCATACAATTTCATAGTAACATTAACATGCATCAAAGTCCCATTAACATATGTTAATGCTTCAGCTGCATCTAATTAGTTTCTGAAGCAGCTAATCAGCTATCAGCTACTGGTCACATTATGAAAGTGAAGGAAAGCCTGAAGGGTCAGTTCATGGAATAATAAAGAAAATGGCAAGATGTTATCTTGTCATGCAGATGATAATAGCAATATTACATACTGCAGAACCAAAATAACAAAGGGTGTCATCATTATAGACATTGTCTTTGACTGAATTAGAAACAAGAGCCAACTGAGATGTGACCCTGCTGTTCTCAGTGTAGTACAGTCATCCTAAAAGCATGGGCGAAATGTAGAACCTTGAGTCTGATGTGAAGAAAACCATCAACAGACCTTGAACTCATACACTCCAGTCATGGTTGAACATGTTCATGTCGATCTTACCCTTTTCATGATCGGTTGGAAGAGGCCTAAAATACTCAAAGTGATGAATTTCTGGTAACTCAAGTTTTTCCCTGTTTATGTTTACCAAACTCAAGTATGTTATAATGCATGACATTCATTTTAACTGACCAAATCAGTCCATGTAATGACCTGATCTGAAATTAAAGAGACCACTAGTCAGAGCAGGCTCAGGTCCAGGGAACGGTCTGTGCCACAGGCCCGTCCATACCTGGTTCTTGGCTTTATTATAGTAAGTTATATTACAGTCTGTTTACTGAAAACATCTGTCTTACATGTACAATAATACAACAGTTCACATGGAAGCTGCTACAGCAGCTACTAGCGTATACTCACTGCACACAAGATAAAAAGTACATCAACTTTTTTAAATGTAAACCGTGGTTCATTACCACTTGCTTTTGTGTTCAGGGCCTCGTTAAAATGTGTTGTGACAGCACTGTACACTGAAAACTAACTGTTGTGCTCATGGAGCACATAGACAATGCTACAAATTGACAGGTTAAAAACAAGCTCACAATTGGGAACGGGAATCATATGAGTGAACGCAGTCTACAGATACAATATCAGCTCTATGCTACATGGAAAAGCTGCGTTTAATATTAATGTTACAAAAAACTGAGCTTACAGAGAGAGGAT
This sequence comes from Labrus mixtus, assembly GCF_963584025.1. Classification (NCBI taxonomy): domain Eukaryota; kingdom Metazoa; phylum Chordata; class Actinopteri; order Labriformes; family Labridae; genus Labrus; species Labrus mixtus. Next base: position 26,137,920 of record NC_083612.1, on the reverse strand, counting down.
GGGCAGGACCGATTTCAGCAAATTTCCCCCCGGGATGAAGTACGGATGAGTATTTCAGATTCTCTCCACCCCAAGAATGTGATCATATTTCCATGGTGGGATGAGTACAGAATAGAGAGCTCAGGGTGCAGAGTGCAGGGTGCAGGGTACAGGGTGCAAAGTGCAGGGTGCAGGGTACAGGGTACAGGGTACAGGGTACAGGGTATAGGGTACAGGGGAAAGGGTAGAGGGTACAGGGGAAAGGATACAGGGTACAGGGTATAGGGTACAGGGGAAAGGGTGCAGGGTACAGGGGAAAGGATACAGGGTACAGGGTACAGGGGAAAGGGTACAGGGTATAGGGTACAGGGGAAAGGGTGTAGGGTACAGGGTGCAGGGTAGAGAGTACAGGGTACAGGGTAGAGAGTACAGGGTAGAGAGTACAGGGTAGAGAGTACAGGGTAGAGAGTACAGTTTAATTCCGTGGGAAACACAGACAATGTTATCATAATCAAGAGATATAATGGAAAAAGCAAGATAATTGAAGCCCATCATGTACTAAACATATTTTTCTTTTAAATAAGGCCTGGCAATTATGCAATACACAAGTTACAATAACACACACATAGACTCGGCCGCATACCCATACACCACAGCTTGTTGCGAATACAAACACCTCATCCTTTAACATATTTGCTGCTATTTGCTTTCTGCCACTCAATCGCTTATTCAGCCTTCTGAAATGAAGACCAAGTCTCGGAGAGGGGTAGCAAGGGAAAAGGATTTTCTTCACATTAGTTCTCATGTGAGTTCTTATCATGATGTGTTCTCCTTCAAGTCCCTGCTTGCTGTCTGTTATGGTGTCACATCAGTTGTCACGTTGACGTACTCAAGGGCACTAAAGCAATAAACTGAGAAACTCTCAATTTCTATGAGAAAATAATCATGTTTGATCATCTTTACAAATAATCCTGGCAATTCAGGAATCACTCTGGTTTTTGGAAGAAAAGAAAGTAAAGTAACTCAGACAGCTATGTGCTAAGCTGCAGATAGCTCAGTGACAATTTATTGTCTACATTCTCAAGCCATTGTATTAGGCCAAGGATAAGTTGTATTATACAACCTATTACTCACACTGTTAAAACAACTTCACAGTGCTATTAGTGTGCTCGACTAACTGCTGTGGGGGCAAACAGAGCAGAGGTGCAGCTTAAATTAAGCTCTGAATTCGGCTTAAAGCTGCACACGTGGAACAACAACTGCACTTACAAAAGGACTCAAGAGTCAGACTCATTGTAAGACTGTGACTTAAGTAAGCTAGAAGAAATTAGCTTCATAGCAACATAAATGTATTCACAGATAGGTTATATAAATGGCTTTACAATTTATTTTGTCCTTGACTTTTTTTGGTCATATTACATTTCTCAATTCAGTCACCGCCCAATTTACAATCAATGCACATGAAATGGGTACAAGCTCCTGTTACATTTAAACTGGTTGGCCATTATTGAATCTAAATGATGCAAATTAAGTACCTTCATATTAATCTGTCTGTTGGCCTGTCCACCAATTTGGTCAAGCATCCAACTTCGACAACTTTTGAAAGGATTGCCAAGAAATATGAAAAACATTCTTAGTCCAAAGATGAGGAAATCTATTGCTTTTGGTGATCAGCTGACTATTGTACAGGATAATTTAATGTCACAATATTGTTCCCTTAGCTGTATGTCCCTCATCACAATCCAGTCTAAATCTCATCTGCCAGAATATTTAAGTTCACACCAAATACCTTCAGAAAGAAAGTAGTCCCTTAGCATGCAGTAACTTTCTAACTGAAGGTTAACGTGGTTGACATGATACATGCTAACAGTATTTGAGACCAATGTTACGTGGACTTTTTAATTATCTGTAAAAAAAACAAAAAAAAACTCATGATTTTTATATGAGGCATATGAGGCAACATCTAGCTGATACTATAAAGACATTCAAGGAAGTATAGGGAGTGAATTTCCCGGGAACTACTTAAGTTTTGTTCGTCAGCAACACTCAAAGTCCAAAATTACAGAGCAATTACAACTGCTCAGTGGACAAAAGTTAAAGACGTGCACTAAACCAGGAAGTCCAAAATATGTGTGTGTTTGTGTGTTTGTGTGTGTGTGTGTGTGTGTGTGTGTGTGTGTGTGTGTGTGTGTGTGTGTGTGTGTGTGTGTGGGTTTATGTGTGTGTGTGTGTGTGTATGTTACGTGAGTGTATGAGCCACGGTTAAATAAAGTGTGCTAAGTCAACCTCTAAAGGGTCAATAAGAGTGAAGAAAAAAAGATAACCTCCTACAGCAGACTGAAGTGAAACCAACCAACAACTATCAGTTTGGAGCTGAGATCACAGTGAAGAATGTTATCTTCAAATTGCATAAAAAAACAACAACAGCAACTCCACTTGCTTCAGGAGTAATTTTGTTTCCAAATTTCACCTAACAGAAGTAAATAATTTAGAACAAATAACAAATTGATATTAAAGTTTTAGACCAAAATAGGAGATTAATATTTAAAGATATTTAATAACATATAATACTTTTTTTTCAACTCTGAGCTTTAAACCAAATTCTAACACTACTCTACTTTAAAAAAATCATTATCACAATGACTTTCTAAGATGGTACAACATGATCTACTGCTCTTTTATGATTTAGTTTTGCTTTCCGTTTGTATACTTACATGTAACACATTAGATCATAAAGTATAAATCTAGATTAGATCATGTTATTGTCCCTGTTGGACTCGAGCAGTTTTCCACAGGGAACAGGAAAAAACAATTCTTCTACTGTACATTGCTCCTCCAACATGTGCTATTTCACTTGGCTGTTTGCTGCCTCAGCAGCTGATCTCAAGTATAGACTTCCTGTTCTGCCGGACACTGAATCAGTGTGAAGAACAAGTTATTTTAGAAAAAAAAGAGAGAGATTATTAACGTTCAAATAAATAATAAATAATACAAGAAAAAACAAGAAAACACAAGTTATAGTTCAAGATTTCAGCTGAAACATGAGACCTAACTGTCTTGGTTAGAAACATCACCACTGCTGTCTATTAAGCCAACTGTTGTATCATCAGCTGTTTGTTCCATAATTACAAGAAATGAAGGGAAATATTGCTGATTACAACACGCAGCCAGATGAATATTAGCTTTAATTAGTCCCAGACCTGATTTATTAATTATAATGGCAGAGAACTGTTGCTTCTGACTTTAATTATAAGGAAACCATTGAATGCTGTCTGTGAACATTTACTGCTGTCAGTGTTTCCTGTAAGATGTGTTAATGTGACTGTATCACGCTGAGAAACACCACATTCCTTGGTTGACAGTGTGTGCCTGTGGGGAACATATCTCTTTAGTATGACTGAATTGACAAGCTGAAGGAGCCAAGTAAATATGACTATTTAATCTGTTTCACGCTCCCCTATCACGGAAGCATTTATTCTCCATTTTCAAACCTAATAATGACTCCTCTTCTGCTCTTTGCTGCACCCTCCCAATCCCTCCTGCTCTCGCTCCACAAAAGAAAGTTTCACAAATGTTTCTCTGGAGAAACAAATAAGCGTTTGTTAGTGTGTGCCAATCAAGCATCTGTCTAGCTGCACAAATATATAATCTGCCACGCTTGTCTGTGAAAGGAAGCAGCTGCTGAGTTTGGCTACTGTATGCTGCATAAAGAAACAGACATAATGAAAGCCATCAGAGTATATTGTTTCAGTTATGTGAACATCTTCTCAGGATATTTCTTAAAAACAAGTGTCATCTGGGTAAGTCATTTATTTAACCTTAAGTGGCCACCTTTGATAAACAGTCACAAGTAATATATAACCATTAATGCATTTGAATCTTTTTGACAAATCAAAGCATCCTATAACATGTTAAAACACTGAGTGACTTAAATTTGACAAAAGGTTAAGACTGTGCACCTCTGCTGGAGATCTGTGACTGTCCTGTCTTTATATCAAACCACAAGTCGTTACAATTATATTTATTATGGGGAGGTTCAATTGCTGAGATTTTTATTTTAGTTTTTCTGCCATATACTCACCATGCAACAAATTATTAAGTAGGTAGACAAAGGCATTTCTTCATTAAACACAGTGTTTATTTCATCTGACCTCTCTGGAAACAATCAAACATTCACTAACTGAGGCAGTAAGACTAACATTCACTCTGTCATTTGTCTCCATCGAATGCATGGCTTAATGTGTTATTTTCAACAGCTAGTCATTACATGGGTTGGTCTGCTGTTTGGCGGTAAGCAAGTAGTGTACAGACAACACAACACTATCAGAGCATTCACCATATCTACCTGGTGGGCTACTAAATAGGCAGTAAGACAGTCTTACTGCTACCTGTACCAGGTAACTTCAGAGTCTGGTTAATATGGTGGTCAAGTAACAAATTGTCCTTATTTCACAACTTTTCGCTTTGAGCAATTGACAAGATAATTGAAATGTATTTTTTCAAAATAATCCTGAGGGATTCTTACTGGCTGACATTAGCCATAACTTTTGAAATCGATGAATGTAAGGATAAATCGGTGAACATTTCTATCTAATTTAAATGTTACCTAGCTAGCAGAAATGTAAACCATATCTCAAAATGAAATTACCTTTTATTACATATAGGGCCTCTTTTTTATCTCCATAACAAACTGAAAAAGTGAGCGCTTTAACTAGGCTAAATGGATCCATTTAGATTTACTTTTTTTTTAAAGTTTCTCAATTCTGTACAGCCACCACGAGACTAAGGAAGTCAGAGATCTGGTTTACTGCTAGTTATTTTTGAGAACTCACTGCTTATTTGGATGTCATGTGAGTGTCTTTAGATCATCTTCATTCAATTTATGTGCAGAATGAAGCTATGGATACAGCAACATAAAAAACAGTATCTCTTGAATGCTCTTTGGTGACTAAGGCCCAACTTGTGGCTAAAATACGCTTACTTATGGTTCAAACATTTGGCTGACTCCTGCTTATAGAACATTTCGTTTTCTGAATGAAGTGAATAAATTGGAATTAAAAGGCTATCGGGGCCAGATCATATTCCACTGACTCAAATAGGCTCAAAAATGCAGGCATGTCTCTGAAAGCTTTGGGCTACTGAATGAGGTTTACCTCGATTGAGCCTGCCATGGAGATTTAATAATATTGTTTTATAGTTTTACTGTAGGCATACATGACAATTACAGGACCAAGTCGGTCATTTTGAGTAATTTAATGCTGTCTGAACACATGTTGCTGCTGTCATGTCAGTCTGACCACAACAGGACACACTGAGTATTGTTCCTTTTTTTTTTTTTTCTTATCTGCTCTGTCACTGTGTTTACCTGGAGTAGCTTAGATCAGACAGGTAATAGTAGGGTAAAGGTGGATAGAGAGGGTGTGGTCACATCGTTAGAAGGACATAAAACAAAGTCTCGGTCTGCAGAAATATCAGGTAGCCTAACACCTGCCGCTACAAAGACTAGACCACATTGCCATGCCAACAGCTGCAATTCAAAATGTGGAACAAATAATGTTTCTTAATTTTTCTCTCTTAACAACAAGAAGAGTGTTTTTTTTAATGGTGCCGATCAGCAGCCCCATTAGAAAACCACAAACACACCCAGTCTGCCCCCCTCCACACAAAGCGCGCTGCTCTTCCACAAACGATCTTGTTGACGTTACTCACCCACCAGCCGATGGCATAGGCGAACAGCGTGAATTTGAGGACCAAATAGGAGAATCTGTGACAGTATCTGATATCGCCGGTGTCGGTCATCGTGTCTGACTGAGGACAGTTGGTTTCAGCGGCTTCCTGCGTTACTGTTGACAACACACTTCCGCGTTGTCAGCGTCACCACACCTGGGAGCGCACATGAGCAGGATGGATTGACGGATGGGATGTTTACGATAGTACAGAAGCTAAAAGCGACAGCGAAGGGAAGTTTTGTCCTGCCTTGTGATTATTTTTCTTTACAATGATTGATGTGCAATAGGTGAAATACAAAGTGTGGCTGCCGATCCACACACAATGAATCATTAGTCCTATGCCTCAAAGCTCTTCTTTAACCAGAATGAATGGAGCTCATTTGTCTTTAAACAAGGTAGCCTATCTTTATCTTCACTTTATATATATATATATATATATATATATATATATGAGATAAAGTTATTAACCTGCTTTTCAATATGGGTTTCATGGAAAATACTTTAAAAATTGTCTTGAACTTTTTGAGTTCACTCCCCCTCTCTACAGCCAATCTATCCACTTTATTAACGACTTATACCATGTGCTGTTGTTTATTTTGCCTATTTATTTATTTATTAAGCTTTTGGTCCAACATGTGTGATACGAATGTGTTTGTTTTCACACAAGCACATGACAACTCATTTGTTTAACAAATAGCCTAAATATCTGTTTCAGATAGCTATACAAGTAACTCAATTTACATCAGACTCAGATAATACATTAAGAGTGATTCTCACAGGAAGGTCAATGCATGTAGTTTATTTCATCAAATAAAATTGTATCTCCACTTTTTTAAATCCTATTTTCTTTGTCCCACATTTTTGTTTACGTTCTCAAGCCATGTAACTTTGCCCCCTAGTTAAGACCCTTTCATGTCAGGGACTTTATCATTGATAAGAAATATGAATACATCTTAGAAGTTGCTGAGAAGTGAATGTGTGGGCTCCTTGAATTGTGACTTTTTGATTCATTTCTGCTTTTGTTGTAGGCCAAAGTGCACCGCCTAAAGCATACACTGACTACCTACACAACTAAGAAAAGTTTATCCTCTTTAATGTAAATCAATAAATTGATGACTTAAACATCTCACAAAACAGTAACTGCGTAGAAAAACAATGCATGCTGTCTTCCTTGGTTGTCTAGAAAACATTAAAATCGAGTTATTATAGGGCTGTCAATTAAAAAACTGTGATTTAAAAAATTCAACCTAATGCAGGTGAAGATGCATCTGTGCACCATAAGAGACATGCCAACCCACTGATTACAAAATTACAAAAGTAGAAAAAGAAAAAAAACAGGCAACCATCTTTGCGATCGTCAACCCTACTCAGCTGTCCAGTCTATTCTCATGAGTGACTGCTTTCACCCAAGAAGTAGAGTGATCTATTATTAATCGCCTATTATGATCTTAGTCAGCAAGTAGAGGGTGGCTGACAACAACAATGCAATGGATCTTATTTGATAGTCTGAACATGTAACAAGACAAATTAATCAATTAAACTTTGGCATGAAGATAGTTGCTTTTGTTTTTGTTTTTTTTATGTGATGGTTTACTAACTAAACTGATTGGTGAGGATACAAAAAGTGTTGCGAGGGGAGGATCTTAAAAAAAATGATATTTGCAAACTCTTGGATCTAAGATGTGCTAATTTGTCAACATTTAATTGAAGCAAAGAGGCCCTGTGAGTCCATAGAGCTATTTGTCTTTGTCTATAGCTCAGGGTCGACAGGCTGTACTTCATCCCCTCCTCAAAGTCCTAAGATAATTACAGCTGTTTTTCCTCTTTCTGCAGTGCCTCAGGTTCGCATTAACTCAAAGGACCACATACAGCTTGATAAAAACTTATCCCCTGCCTGCATGTACCATTCAACACGCCCTTCAACAGGCCCTGCTACCCATAATGATTTGTGAGCATGTGAAGGTACACACATGCATTGCAAACTCTACACACACCAGATCCCTACCTCTATCCTTTCTTTACAGTGAAAACATGAACAAACACATACAGCAGATCTCCCTCAGGAGGGAGGAGAGAACAGAAAGAGCACAAAAGTGACAGAACATAATGTGACAATAACAGCAACAGAAAACACAAGAAGTGTTACAAAAGTAAGAAACAGAGGCCTAGAAGAAATGACACATTAAGGCACAAGGTTAGTGTCACCTGCTGTTTGCTTTGTAAAGCCATATTGCAGTCATGGAGAAAGACTAACGGTTCAACAATTATCAAACACCAGCCTCTCTAAAATCCTGGAGACATTAGTCAAAAATCAACTAAAATCATTCCTTTCAAGAAATTCTGTATTAAGACCTCACCAGACTGGTCAGATGGGGAATATCAAGGGAAATACTGTGCTGCCCTTTTTGTTGATTTAACTAAAGCTTTAGACACCATACTCCCGCAGAGGCTACATGATGTTGGTTTTGACAACTCCTCATTTAGATGTTTCCAGAATTATCTGTCCAATAGATTGCAATGTGTGACTGTACAATCTGATCACTCTGAATACTTACCACTATCAAAAGGCATTCCACAAGGTTCTGTATTGGGTCCTGTGCTGTTCACAATCTACATTATTAATATTGCTCCTGTATTTACAAATTGTAAGGCCCATCTCTACACTGACGACAGAGTTTTGTATTGTTTTGCTGAGACTGCACATTTAGCAATGGAAACTTTACAAGAAGCACAAATTACAAAATGCACTCTTTGACTTAAAATTATCACTGAATGCAGACAAAACTAAATACATGCTCTTTACACGAGCCAGAAATACCACAGACAATGACTTGCATATAACAACTCTGGAAGGATTTGGTACTTGAAAGAGTACCTCATTATAAATATCTTGGCATCAAACCCTTTCGTTTAAATTTCACATTAACCACAAAGCTACGACAGAAAATTGGACACGTGTACAGAAACAAAGTGAACTTCCCTTTAGTGTGTAGAAAGCGAATAATTGAAGCCATCTTCCTATCTGTTCTGGACTACGGGGATGTCATTTATAGACATGCTTCTGCCTCCACCCTAAAATCATTAGACACAGTTTATCACTCCGCCCTCAGATTTATCACTGGTGACAAATATTCCAATCATCATTGAATCCTGTACGACAAGTTGGTTGGCCTTCACTAACAGTTAGACGTGAAAGGCTTTGGCTGCTATGTATTTATAAATCACTTGCGGGTAAACTACCAGCATACATCACTTCTTTATTAATCTGGGCTGATAATCAGTATCAGACTCGATCAAGTGACTGCCTGTTTGCCGCTTGTTCTTCTGGTCATATAATCTATTTTGTCTAAGTTGTTTTTTTGTCTCTTTTAATCGTTTTAATTGTACTCTTGACATCATTGTAAATGTGGGCTTGCCCTCAATGATTCCACGAGAATAAAGGTAAAATAAAATAAAAATAAAGAAACATTGTGAAACTACAGCAGGTGTTCATGAGTGTCCTGATACCGTATGGTACACGAAAGGGTTAAAATTGATTGACATTTATCTTCTTAACGGTAGATGCAGTCAATGTGTTTGAGGAAATAAAAGGTCAGTACAAAATGATTCATTGGGCACTTGAACATCCAGTCATATTTTAATGCTTTTGTTTTTCATGCTCATATTTTTAGCACATACACACTAACATATCTCTTGGGCTACATTTAAGTGTTTTGTCATGTTTGAGATGCAGCAGCAGTTTTTCTAAATGTGTGACTGTCAATAACTGCAAACATCAAGCTCTACTTTGGAAGTGCTTCATCACTGATCATCAACCCTTTTTTTGTAGATTTTCAGATCCACCTGTTGGAACCACTGCAGATAAATTAGGCCTCAAAAATATACCCCATCATCCCATCTCTTTGAATTTTTACAGAGAAACAGAACATATTAAAGGACAGTGATATTTTTATGACTGTAAATTAGAGATTTTTTTTTTATTCAAAATTTGTATTGGTTTTTAAACATGGAATCACAAAAAATCCAATTTCCCATATCGTACATAGAATCTTATACTTAACATACAACGTGAGAGAAACGGGCATAGACAAAAATAAAATAAACAAAATAAAATAATAGTGCACACACTGTTTCCCCAGGTTAAATACATATGTCCAATATCAAAATGAATCAAATTACTAAATTATTAAATTGACCTCTTAAGTTACAGACACTGAAAGCCAAGCAGTAAAGGGCCCCACGTAAGCATATATTGATCTAGCTTGTCCAACAGAGAATATGTTACTCTCTCATAAGCTGCTAATTGAGCCACAGCTGTGGCCCATTCATAAAGAGGTGGGTGTTTCCTCCTCCAGTGTCTCAGAAGAATCCGTTTAGCTATGGTAAAAGCCAAAATAATCCATCGTTTTTCAAAAGAGGACAAGCCACAGTCTTCAAGCTCCGTGGTCGAATCCAAAATAGCCAGTTTAGCAGAGACTTAGGATAGGATAGGATAGGATAGTACTTTATTGATCCCCAGAGGGGAAATTCGGGCGTTACAGCAGCACAGACAAGAAAGCTCAAAAATACACATTAAACAGAATAGATAACATAAATAAAAATAAAAATAAAAACAGGGGGTATATACAGTACAAAATGAATGATGAAGTTAACTGGGGGGAATTGAGAATTGAGACAGTATTTGCAGAGACTTGGAATAATTACCTCGTAAATTACCTGTTGTATATTGTTCCACTAGTCTTTAATTGCAGAACATGTCCAGAGTACATGAAAGATAGAGGCACCAGCCTCTTCGCATCTCCAGCAAGAGTCTGTAGGTATTAGTTTCCACTTGTATAATTGTTGAGGCGTCCGATGCCACCGGTGTATTAGTTTCAATTGGATTAATTTATTGTCAACTTCTTTATACATTGTATTCATATTTTTCAAACATGAATCCCAATCCTCAGGTGATATGTCCACAGCCATGTCCTTTGCCCATTGTTCTTTTACTTTTATCAAAGGATCACACAATTGATTGTGTAGTGAATGATAAATCTTTGAGGCAGTGCCTCTGCATGGTGAGGATTTAGTAAGCAGTTCTTCAATTGGGCTGCCTGTGGGGCATATAAGGGGGCTTTCTAACCATTTTGATAAAGTACTTTGCACTTGGACATATCTCCAGAATTGGCAACATGGTAGATTATACTTATAAACAATTTGGTTGAAGCTTAGAAATTGTTTAGTTTGGCCATCAAACAAATCTGAGATGTACAAAATCCCAGCCCTCTTCCATAGAGTCCAGTTAACCGTTTTATCTCCAACAAGAATTCTACTATTGTTCCATAAAGGTGCTAGATTTAAAGAAATCCCTGCGACCAGCTCTATGTAGTTTATTCCATATCAATCTAGCATTAGCAATAACAGGATGTTCTTTTTGTTGCAGTGATTTTGGACCAAACAGACCTGACCATGGGGTTGACCCATCACAAATTTCAACCTCTATCTGTAACCAGCTGGGGTTGTCCCTCACTTCTTGACCTGCTAACCAGGTTCTCATGTATCTTACATTGATAGCCCAATAGTACCATTTAAAATTAGGGAGAGAAAATCCCCCTTTCTTTATGTGGGATTGTAGTTTCTTTATTCCCAACCTATGTTGTGATTTGCCCCAAAGAAAATCTAGAATGAGACTGTCAAAGTCCGTGAAGTAAGAATCTTGGCTATGTAAAGGGAGATGGGATAAGATTGAATAAATCACTGGTGCAGTCATCATTTTAATTGATTGTATTTTGACCCACAACGAAAGATTCATTTTTGCCCATCTACCAAAATCAATGTTCGTTTTCTGGATTAGTGGTTGAATATTTTTAAGGACCATGTAAATTTAAGATTTTTTTAAAAAAAAAACATCACGCTGCACCTCAAACAGTTGAATACTGACACGAATGACTAGGTTTGGATATGCACTAGAACACACTAAAAACAAAAATACTTTTTTCAGCCTTAAGAGAAACAGCATCAAAGAATAAAGAAACTCAATTCTGGCCTCTTCAGCTTTGTCAATGTAACAAAACCACAGGTAACTGAACTCAAATGCACAACTCAAAACACAGTCTTTGGTTGGGGGGAAAAAAACAGTCTTTACTTCTTACAAGCAGACAGAATCCAAAAAAGTGATCCAAGAGGAAACAAACGGCTTGAACGCTTCACACAGGGATCAAAGACAAACTGGCACAGAAGGAAGCGAAGCCACAGACTAAATACTAAGGTGAGGGGGAAGACAACGAGATGCAGCTGGGAACAATCAGGGCGGGGCAGACAATCACACAGGTGGGAAACACATGAGGGCGGGAAGTGAAGGATCTGAAATGAGAGGAGAGGTTAGTGACCCAAAACATGAAATAATACAAGTGGAAATTAAAACATAACCTAAGACACAGAGCTGGACATGACAGTCAATAGCCACAAAACAGACCCCTTGTGATCAATCAGGGCTGATTGCACAAGATGATGATTGAGGCTTACAGTTTGTCCACTAAACTGGACCTCTTTGAACTGATCCTGCAAGCTTTGATGAAAAGTTGAGATGTTGTATTTATTGTTATTCTAAAATGTGTACTGTATGAGTTGTCTTTGTGTGTTTTTTTACTCTGTGTTGCTACTTGCCAGGTCTCCCTTGAAAAGAGATCTGTGATCTCAACGGGACTAACCTGGATAAATAAAGGTTAAATATATATATTTTTTTAAACATGCATGAGTTTCTGATAGTAAATAGTTTAAATGTCTACAGAAATAGATATCTGCAGCATTGACAGGCATTTACGTTCACTTTCTAAAAGTATCTCCAAGTATATTTCTCAATTCTCTGTTTGACTTTTTTTTTTGTTGGAGTCATGCAGAACCAACGTGTCTGTAATATATGCCACTTTTCTTATACTCCTTTCATGTGAACATCTAAAAAAAAACGACTTTTTGCTTGTTGCATAAAACAAGAATATGATAAAGAGCTGTTGATGTTATTTATATGATTTTGTTTCCCATATCCATCTCTGTCTCTTCATCACTCTCTCCTGCTGTGCTTGGAGTTGGCGAAGCTTCACGCGCACAGTCTCGTGTCTGTGCTTCTCTGTAGCACTCATAGGCTGGTAGCGTAACAAGCTACGCATTCCTGGAGAAAGATTAAGAGTGTGTGTATGTGTGCTAGAGAGAGAGGGAGAGTGAGCGCGCACAGAGAGGTCTTGAGATGTCTGATGGATTACTGGGTGGACCTGGTTGTCCGTTACGCAGAAGGAGTTTGATTTTTGGACATTGTTCACGATGGATCGGACAAACTGACGTGAAAACTGACAACTCGCTTGCAAAAGCGGAAAGGTAAGTCAGATGAATGTGATAACAGAGTGCACATTCTGTATTATTTTTGTAAAGATCATCTTTCATCACTGGCGTGTCATCCACTGCATCACCTCACCATTTGTGCTGGAGGCTGTTGCGCTCACCGCAGCCAAAGAAACATCATATTGTGAGTCTGCCCATCACTCTGATTGACTTCTATCTGAAAAATGTTTTTTTTATTAGTAACAGTTTTCAAAAGTATATTTGCAATCAAATGTGAACTGAAGTGGAGTGCGTTGAGCTTTTTTTTGACGCACTAAAGGGTAACCTAGGTTTAAAAAGAAACAATTCAAAACAAAAAATAAAAAAGATTCACAATCAAAAGTGCTCGAGAGGAACAGAATGTAAAGCATCTCATGCATTACATTATATTTACAAGTTATTTTGGCGACTCAAACATTTGGCTGTTGCCTAGAAGAAGAAAACGAGAAGAGTTATAATTTATAATCTATTTATACATATAGCAGCTTTCCACAAATAGACAAACATTTTGACCTTTAATTAACTTCCTGTCATCCATCAAGTCATTACGCATGCATGACGCATATCGCACGTGCATTTGTACTTAAGGTTTTCACCAGCCCAGGTAACCCGGGGGAGAAGATGGACGCTGAGAGTCTTGTTCAACACGTTGAAAGAGACGCGGGGGCCACTTTGTGGCCACTCTCAGAGACCACCGACTGGCCCGAGGACGGAAACGAGACGTTTGGGAATCAGTTCCAGCAGCCGGACTGGCAGGTGGGAGATCAGCGGGATCTGAAAGGACACTAGATGATACAGAGCTTTCTCTGGGTACTCCAGAGCCTGGAAGCTTTTAGAGGAAACTTTGATGAGAAACTTTGGAAAATTAGACAACATGAAGAAAAGAGTGCAATTAAATAATACAATTATCCCATAAAACCTTCTACAACGAAAAATATGAGCTATGTGTGTAAGATGATATGTTATCAACGATCTTCACAATAATTTGAAATGTAAACACATCTGTATTTGTCTTTACTAAATCAGTAAAACAGTTGTATTCATGTCTGTCTGCCCAGGGACTGAAGACAGAAATAAACATTATAGGAAGTTAAACATGGATCAATAGCTATCTGTTCTACTTTATAATAAAATAAAATGTTTGTTCAGTCCCTTAACACTGAATATGATCAAAATCTAAATTAACACAACAAACAAAGTATTTTGTGGACGATCTAACAGATTTTTTTTTACATAATTTGAGCTTTTACTGTTTATCATACCAGTGTCTTGTACAATTATTATTCCCTCCCCTCCCCTCCCCTCCTCTCCTCTCCTCTCCTCTCCCCTCCCCCCTCCCCCTCCTCTCCTCTCCTCTCTCCACTCCTCTCCACTCCTCTCCTCTCCACTCCTCTCCTCTCCTCTCCTCTCCCCCTCCTCTCCTCTCCTCTCTCCACTCCTCTCCACTCCTCTCCTCCCCCCCTCCTCTCCACTCCTCTCCTCTCCACTCCTCTCCTCTCCTCTCCTCTCCTCTCAGGTGGCTCTGTGGGCTATAGCGTACTCCCTCATCATCCTGGTTTCCATCACTGGGAATGTCACGGTGATCTGGATTATTCTAGCTCACAGACGCATGAGGACTGTCACCAACTACTTCATCGTCAACTTGGCCTTCTCAGATGTTTCCATGGCAACCTTCAACACTCTTTTTAACTTTGTCTATGCGCTTCACAATGACTGGTACTTTGGTCTGGGCTACTGCAGGTTTCAGAACTTCTTCCCCATCACTGCCATGTTTTCATCTATATACTCGATGGCTGCCATCGCAGTGGACAGGTAGGAAAGCTGTTTCACAGGCTTACATCAGAGTTCAGCTGCAGCTGTTCTCCCACTCCAATTGAACAAGTGTGAACCTTGGGAACTGTTTTCCTTCATCACACCATTTAACAAGATCATATAATAGTGATAAACAACCTCTTAAAAAAACTCAAATAACAAACTTCACTGCTACGTGTCTCTCTCTGTATGTTATACTGTAGCTCTTTCTTGATTGGTGTAAGTTATGGTTTATAATTTTTAAATTTATGTTGACAAGTAGAACATTTTCACGTGTGTAGCGTAGACTAGAAGGTAGGACCCAAGCACAGATGGTGACAGGCATTCTTGTGCAGTTGTTTAGTGTAACAATGACTTGCAGGCAGGCTGGAAAACTTGAACTGAGAAACAGGCAGGCAGGCAGGCTGGTTCAGGATACAAGAGAAAAGAAAATATCCAAAAATGGAAAAAACAAAGCCATACATTTTAAAAGAACATTCTCGTTTGTCCTATAGGACATGACATCACTTTTGCCATTCATGTGTTTAGGGCTTTCAATTTTAGATATCCTTAGTGTCATTCTTCTAATAAACATTCAAGATATCTGCAACTGACACCTTCCTGGGAAAAAAGTATTTTTCATAACTACAGTACAATTGTTATTAATACAATTTTATATTACAATATTACAAAATATTCAAAATGACATTAAGGATCTGAAATATATTTTTTTCATTTTGTAAATCTGAAATTAGAATTATAACAAGTAACAATTAGATTGTAGATATCTGAAATGGGAGTTTTCCCAATAAGAACTTTATTGAATATATAAACATCACACAAAAAGTACAGAAATTTGTTTGGTAGATTATTTCTTTGTTGTAACAATGCTTCTTGGCAATAAATCTTATACCGTTCAGAAAGCCTGTTTATTTCCATTTTAAATGGGGCCACATTTGTAAGGTTCATGCATTTGTGGGATAAGCAGCAGATCTGAGTATGTGGGTTGCGCCCATGAAAAACTTGCCAAATCGTCTCTGCCAATGCCATCTCCTGTCTCATAGGGCTGCCCTTCACTGTCAGGCCCGTTTGCGCTAGTGTCAGCAACATGTGCACTGGAATCTGAACAGGTGGAGGAACGTTATGTTCAGCGATGAGTCCAGATTCTGCCTATGGCAGTTCGATCATAGTGTCAAAGTGTGGCGAAGACGCGGAGAGCCCTATGCTGATTGTTGCACCGATAGGGTAACAGCTTTTGGAGGAGGCAGTGTGATGGTGTTGGGCGGCATCTCCCTCACTGGAAAAACGAGGCTTGTCATCATTGGAGGCAATCTCAATGCAATCAGATATTGAGATGAGATTCTGCAGCCAGTGGCAACCCCATATCGCCACAGTCTGGGACCGAACTCTATCCTCTAAGATGATAACACTCGTCCCCACAGAGCGGGGTTTATCAGAGACTATACCTCCAGAATTTGGGAGTGGAGAGGATGGAATGACCTGCCTGCAGTCTTGACCTCAACCTCATTGAACACTTGTGGGATCAGCTAGGGCCTGCTGTTTCTGCCAGAGTGACCAACACAACCACATTGGCTGACTTGTGACAAATGCTGGTTGAAGAATGAGATGCCATCACACAGCACTGTGTGACCAGCATGAGGAGGAGGTGCCAGGCTGTTGTGGCTGAGCATGGTTCTTCCACACGCTAATGAGGCTCCTGTTTGTTAAATGAATAAATTGTTAAATTGCCTATGGGTCTTGTTTTTTCAGACTTCAATCATCCAATCCAATGTTTGGCATTGGCAGAGAAGATTTGGCAAGATTTTCATGGCCGCAACCCACATACTCAGCTCTGCTGCTCATCCCACAAAAGCATGTTCCTTACAAATGTGTTCTACACTGGTACACTGCAATGCAGAGACAGATTTATTGGAGCATTTCATTACTCTCACATGTGTGCATGACATATGATATATGGTTCCCTGTGTCTCGGGGCAGCTGTATTGATGAATAAGGCATATATGTGGCTCAAAGGTGTTAAATGCTTAGAACTCAATTGTTCCTCCTCCCTAATTTTCAATTTGTCAAATCATCACATTTTGCAGCCATTTTGCTCTGTGTTATTAGCAGCAAGCAGAAAACAATCTGTGAAACATCATTTGCATTATTAAACATCACAAGATGTAGGATTCACTGTCATCTCCACACTACAGCAACAAAACCAGAAATTTCCTTCTAGCTTATGTCTGTTGGTCTGATGTGACAAGATACTTTGTGACTTTTGCCAAACAAAACAAGTTAAACAGTGTGGCAAATTTATTCTTGGCTTATTTCTACTGTTTCTTTCCCATTTGTTTTGTTTGTAATCCTTTGTTAAACATGTAGTCTTCATGTATCCTTAACAGTGCATAATCTAAGAAAAGAACACTATAACAATGAAAAAAATGTGTCATCAACATGTGTTTGTTGCAACACAAACTGTTATTATGAGTAAAAGTAGCATAACTTTAACAACATTCATATATTACTATACATAAAATGTCTAGAAGCAAACCTGTGGACTATCCGGTTTTATACATAAGGGGGCGCTACTTCTCTTCTATATGGTTATATCTTACGCTATCACACATAGGTTTTTTCACAACAGATATGCAAATGCACATAGTAGCATTTATCTATCATCATTCATGGGAAATTATATATTGTAAATTAACTGCAGTCAAATCATCTGTCTTATTATTCAAGGTTCTCTGTCTTGAAAGTGAATACCAAAGTACCCTGGCACAAATGATTCACATAGTTCCAAAAAGATAATTACGAGACATAACCATATACACATTTTATATTATACCTTTGATATTAAGGATACAAATGCAATCTCTGTTCTCCTCATGCAGGGAGGAGTAAATTGTTATTTCTGTGGCAGATCCACAGCAGCACCACAGACAAATAGAGACAAACAGGCTGATAAATTAAGATAATAATATATTTTAATATTTAATCAAATGAGGTTCTTTGCTTTATGACTCTTTAAACTGTTTGTAGCTTTGAAAAAAAAGGATCATTCTTAAAACCTCTCCAAATCTAGAGGTGGTATTTAGAAAAAAAAAGTGTCCCTTTCCTTTTCCATTTGAATTTCACACTTCTCCGAATACACATCAAGTGGGCATAATCTATGCCCTGCTTTAATCAACATTTCTCTCAGAGTGAAACATGAGGTCAGTGCTCAGCTTTCAGGACGAATAACTAATATATTTAAAGGTGACACAGCTCTCATTCATCATCGTTAGTCTGAGTTACAGGATATTTGGATCATAAAGATTACAAAGTTGAGAATAGCATGTTCAGGTCAAGAGGAGGGAAATCACATTTACCACCTCACACTAACATGATTATACTGTTTCATCTTGGTTACCCTGACTGATGATATAGGCCTACATGTTCCCAGTCTAGAATAAATGAATAATACCAAGTGAAGAGATTTAACGTAATTATTTCACATTTATGATTTTATCAGTAAGTGGTTGGAGTGGTAGGGAGTTTCTCTGTTGTTTCTTTTTCTTTAGATTTAACATCAAATTCCATCATGGAAAAATAGCCACATGACTGAATAAACCTTTTATCCCCTTTCAGGTACATGGCGATCATCCACCCTCTTAAGCCCCGCCTGTCCTCCACCTCCACAAAGGTTGTGATCGCAGTGATTTGGATTGTGGCAATCTTACTGGCTTTCCCACAGTGCTACTACAGCGTGACTAGATATTACTACCCCAGAACCGTGTGCATGGTGGACTGGCCTGATGATTATGGAGGAACACATCAACTAAGGTGATAGAAAAAGAGACTTAGAGACTGAGTGTGACAATTTACAAAAAGGCAGAACTATATTATGAAAAAAACAGGTTATTATTCCAATACACACACATACACACACCTAAACATACAAATGAACTGTATACAGTATTCACATGGACACTTGGTACTAAAAAAAAACATTGATAGAAAGACAGACTGACATTTACGACAAGGAAGATTAATATTATGAAACATATTGTTTTTTTCCTGTGCATACACAAACATACAAATGTAAAGGATTATATGGTGTAGAAGAAGTTATTATAATACACATACATATATATAATACATGTATTTAAGATCTACTCAATTGTCATTCTTGTTATCAACTTTTAAAGTGTCTTAGTCTAAGAATGGTGTTGGTTTAAAAGAAAGGTCATCTAAATTGGAAGAGGATATATATCATCCAGATTAATATCATAATCCAGTCATTTTTTCTCTCTCTCTCTCTCACTCTCTCTGTAGTTACCAGTATGCTGTGATTTTGCTGATCTACTTGCTCCCTCTGTTGGTGATGCTTGTGACCTACAGTTTAGTCGGCCGCACGTTGTGGGGCGGACGCATTCCTGGAGAGGCGACAGACCATTACCACAGCCAGATAACAGCCAAGAGAAAAGTCACTTGACTTTAATTTGCTACTATGTCTGGGCTTTTAATGTGTCAACCTCTATATTATCAGATGGCTAGATTACCATGACACAATTAGCTTAATGGAACTGAACTGACTGATATCAAAGTGGACTTTTAAAAACTGTCGTTCTTCTCCTCTCTGTGATTTGAGACAGGTGGTGAAGATGATGATTGTTGTGGTGGTGACGTTTGCACTGTGCTGGTTGCCCTATCACATCTACTTCATACTGGGGTCATTTAACAAGGACATTTATAAACAGCATTACATTCAACAGGTAAGCAGCTGTTTGTTTGACTCTTTAATGTTTGATTGATTCACTGAGTGGCCTCATGTTTCCTTTCATTGTCAGGTGTATCTGACCATATTCTGGTTGGCGATGAGTTCAACAATGTACAATCCCATCATCTACTGCTGTCTAAACCAAAGGTAAAAAAAAAAAACAGCTTCAGGTCTTACGTTTCATTATCCATAAAGAGAAACCAACTTCCCCCCTTTTTCTGCAGGTTTCGTGCTGGTTTCCGTCACGCGTTTTCTTGGTGTCCCTTCATCCAAGTGTCAGAGGAGGACAAGATGGAACTGCAGCACACACACACTTTCAGAGTCACCATGACACGCAGCCACCGCAATGACAACACATACACACACGCCTCCGTCAAAGCAAACACCTTTGACACAAACACTGACAAGGGGAGAGATTTTTGCATTCAGCTTCAAAAACAAACATCACTGGGAACAAACAGCACACATGACACACACGCTGTGAGGAGGCCAGACCATTCAAGATCTGCATCTAACAAACTCATGGAGAACAACCACTGACTGTTGATTGGAAGGAAGATTGGTTTCCATAAAGCTGCAACAGAGTTAATCATAAAAAGACACAGAAGAAGGAAGAAGGAACATTTGTAAAGCACACCAAGGTTAAACCAAGGAAAAGTGTCGAGATAAAAGTTATTCATGGGACTTGACTTTGAACTATTTACTTTTTTTTTTGTTAAGGAGGAAGATGAATGAATGTGACTTTCGATCTCATGGATGTTAGCTGTTCTTGCCAAAGTGATCAAATGTTTATGTGTAAGTATAGCTATAAACATACTATACAACAAAAGATGCTTTTTCATGCATTGTTAGAAAGTGTTGTAAAAATCTGAAGAAAAATATGCCCATCATTCCTTTTCTCTTCCCTCCATTCTTGACATATTTTCTTCTATCAATGTTACTTGTTTTGTTTGTTTTTTTGCAAAAAGCTGTGAACTGTGAATATGTTTGTGTACCTTAAGATGTTTTTATTCAGTGTTTTCTGGTTTTCAAGAGCACTGACTAGAGCACAGAACAGTCGACTGGCATCAGCACCAAGCCTTAACTTTGTTGTTTTTCTGGGTTTCTTTTTACTGCCTGGGATAGTGGACTGAAAGAGATTTATTCACTTTCTTCCTCTCTACCAGTCATTGTGATTCAAAGGTAACATTGTTGATTTTAAAAAGTATATTGTTCCTTGTGAAGTGCTTGTTTGAGATGCTTGAATTTAACTGTTTGATACATTAGTGTGACAGCTTCTCAGATATTTTCTCCTGTACTTATAACTGCAGAGATGTTGCATTAATCAGGGTTTGATAGTAAGGTTACAATTTCTCTTACAGAAAAAAACACTTAATGAATTTCACCATTTATTGTTTCACATGTTCAACATGTGGAAGACTTTTGAATTTCAAAATGTTAGTTCATTTTTCAGGGTATAGGAGCTAACAACATCCTGGTGCTTATTATAAATACACGTATATGAAACGCTGAAAACTTAAACTATGTGTGGACTTGCTGGAGTTAGGTTATTGGCCTTTTTTCATTCATTTATTCACATTGATACTGTGTTGAAGTGTATCAGTATAACCACTTTCATTAGCAGTGAGAAAGTCATCTCCTGTTTCTTATATAGACATCATCATCGATATTGACCATTGTATATTTTAAATCAAAAAAACTATCTTAAATTAGTCTTATTTCTCAGCACTTTCTGGATGTTTCTGTAACGGTATAGCACTATTCCTTGAACATGGTGTACATTTAGACAGTGTATAATAGTTCTAAAAAAATGCTGTGTAATGTGAAATGTACCATCAACTGAGTATACGCAATGTAAAAAACTGGATTTGTGTAATTTTCTCGACAGTTGGCTCATGATATTAATGAAACATTTTTACTTTAACAGATACGCAGTGACATTTTGAGACATCCTATCATTGTTGACATGTTCTTAAATGTGGCAGTATGTGTATGTGTGTAATGCCCTGAGAGTTTTTCACTAAGTGTTAAATAAAGTAAAAACAATCTCTGAATACATTTATAGCATCACTGAACTGAACACAGTCCACTGTAAAGGATCTGAGAAGAAAACAACCACAATATATTGACACAGGTTTGTCTTTATTTAGTGACTTTGATTGACAGTGTTGGACGGATACAGTCTGTGTTTGTGAGCAGAGGAAAAGAAGAGATTTTAAGTTTCTGTGGAGTGTGAGGGCTTCAGTTTTCTACATTTGAGGGAAGTCTGAAGGCAGGGTAGCTTAAAACCTGCAGTAGAGGCTGACCTCTTTCCTTCTAGCAGTTTGAGTAATAGTGGGAATGGAAGCTCAGTTTGTTTGCGGTGATTTCTAGGATTCCCTAAATACATTAGCTCTAGGGTGGGTCTATGCTTATCTATCCCCACACGTCAGAACTGCAACTGGGTTTACGACAACGGCAGTAAAATGTACAGCAGCACATGGAAGACCCCTCATTGCACGACAACAGTAACCTGCCCTGACCTTAAAATAGGAACAAGTTGACTACTTGAAGTCTAAGTTTTAGGTTTTAAAAAGACTTGACCCTACAATGAAGAAAGCCAGTGAAAGATTCCATCTTTCTTAATAAGCATCAATCATAGTTATAATACAACTATTTAAGAATATAGAGAAAAATAAATATTTGACTCTGCATGAATGTGTCATAAGAATGTGTACAGCAGTTCCCTTAAGCCCCCTTCAGTCTGCAGGATCATATGAATTACAGTGAGTGACTACAGGGACACAATTTAGTTCCAAAATATTTAAATTCTCCTCTATGTTTCCCTCACTTTAAATATTCTTCTCATACAGTATTGTCATTTCTGATCCACTGACTTCCATGTTAGCACCACAGTCCTGTTTCATGGCTGTTTTTCAATAAGCAGCTAGTCTCACTCTGGAGTAACGACAACTTCAATTCATCAACATTCCTGGTTGTGCTTAGTATCAAGAACCAGATTTTTTACTTACAAAAATAAAACAGTTCTTGGAGAAAATGTTACAGTAGATTTGATTAGAGTAGAATAGGACTGCTGTTATAAATTACACTAAATGTAAATTCTCAGCAAGCATGTGACATGGTGTTCCCTGCAGATCAAGCATGTCTTGTTTCTGCACTAATGTGGTTCATCAAACGCTCCATTAAAGAATGGGTACAGACTGAAGGGACTCTGATAATAGTCTATTGCAACAGTAACATTTTCGACCTCTCCAAATATAAAAATAAAATAAATAGCAACAAGGTATTTATTACATTGTTTTATATCTGGGTAAGATATTAACATTTTAAATCAAAAATATTCCCTTTTATCATACATCATGTCATATATCTCTTTATGTCTGGCTGTGGTGAGAAGCATACAGCAGACCCACTTTGGTGATTTTGGTCTAAAACAGTATTATTTTATGTTCCTGCAGCTACTGAGCATCTTGCAAGAATAAATATTTTTCTGCCTTTGGTTATTGTCTTGCAACTGTTTTACTTGAACAGTTTGCAGTTATTAGAGTGATCCTCTAGATGGCGATGATAAACTGCTCATTGGTGCGTCATAGGAGTGATAGAGCTTTTTCTGCCCTGGAGCTAAATGTGCCTGAAGTTTCACCTCAGAAATAACAAAAAATGATCAAATCTGGGTATTGTTATAATGGTTAATCAAACAAACTCTAATTACAACACAGTACCTGACAGTCTGCTAAGACAGCAGAGGAAGATCTCCTCTCTGTGTCATATGAGCTAATGCAGCCCCAGGAGCGTAATGCATTTTCTGGACTGGTGCGATTAAAGAGGAGAAGGGACAAAAAAAAGGGGCTGAGAGAGCAGGTGGACGGAGAAGGAACACAGAGAAGTGAGGGGTCAACAGTGAGACAGGAGTTCATTTCTATTTATTGTTAAGCTCCTGTCTCAGCCGGCAGCCTACGGCTGTGATGAGTGCAGCTCCTTTCCCACTACCGTCCTCTGAAAGCAGGAAGTTGACATTACATTGAGGAGCCAGTTCATTTACCGTCTGGTGCATGATCCCCGAGAAACTGGCAAAGAGAAAACATTTGCCATATTATTAAAGAGAAAAGAAGAAAAACGAGCCAGATTGGGTGCAACATTGAGAAGGTGGAGATCTGGCTTTAAAAAGGTAGCCAGTGAGAAACATGATAACAAGTTAGACAGCATTGCTGTGTTGACATGTATGACAATACATGTCAATACATGTCAATACATGTCAATACATGTCAATACATGTCAATACATGTCAATACATGTCAATACATGTCAAGCTGTTACATGAAACGATCAGTTAAATGGTCCACTGCATGTGCTTAATATATGTGCTACATCTAACATGACCAAAGGGTAACATTCTTTAAATAAATGTTTCATTAAAGGAGTTTTTGAAACAAAAGTTAAGTACTGCATCGAGTTCAGGTGTAAATTCAGAGCCGTACTGTTGTATGAATCAATGTAAAACTGGTCAAAGAAGAAAAACTAGAAGTGGTTAAGTCTTGGATGTACTCAAAATAAAGTTTTAAAAAGTAGCTAACAGACTCTTTTGTTGAGCCCTACAGCCTATAGCTCTTCTTACTTGTCACAACTGGTTGAGCTTGCCTTTGTTTGTATTTGCATATTTTCTAAATGGTCGTTTCACCTCAGGGATGACCAACAGTTGTCATGTAAATAAGGTGAAAGTGTCTTTCTACTCACTGAGGATGTAGTTTGTAGAGAGTCCCGTCCACCCCTACAGTGACGTTCAGGTGGTCCAGTCCTCGGTTCTCTCTGATCTTATCCACCACAGCCGCCATTCCTGCCCCACACAGCTGAGCTGCCCGATGTGACACAGCTCCACATACCTGTATTACAATGAAAACTTTATCATTATTGCAACACTTAACAGACTGTTGGTGCCACAGTTTGCTGAGCCAGAAAGTCTATCAATCAACAAACATTGAGAATAAATATAATGTAACATGTCTGTTTCTGTCAGCTTTTGTAAAGTCACATATTCCTGCCTGATAACAATGTACTATGGGTTCAGATTTTTTCAGTGTCCACTGATCACTTAATAGGTAGGTACACCTACTCAAAACAAATGACTTTCAGTACAACAATTCTGCAATATTAAGGGGCATGCATAGCTTGGATTTGATGCTACACATTATGATGATTCAATTTGGTACAATTTGAAGAAATATATTTTAATATGTAATATGTACTGCACTTGATACAACGCTTTTCCTTACCTCTTTGACGATGATACTGTCATCACAAGTGCTGTCCAGCCCTAAGTGTTGTAGGATGGATCTCACCTGCAGCAGAGCCAATCTGTCACTGGTGTTAGAAAGAGAAAAAAATGACAATTGGCAGAGGTAAAAAAAATAATAATTCAACCTAAAAGATTCAAGTTTATTGTTAAAAAGCATCTGTTACCTAACAGGGAAATATGAAAAGTTATTTGTTGCTGTTTGACAAAGGGGGCCCACTACTGGCAGTGATTCTGTCAAATAAACACATTTCACTATTCTTTACCTCTCTATCTGTGAGAGGAACTTTGTTTCGAAGATACTTCTGGTCTTCAGTGTTTCAGAAATCTGTCCTCTGAACAGGAATCCTCTCTTGGTCATATCTATCAGGATGTTCCGCACAATCTCACCGAGATACATGCCGCTGCACATTTTCTCATATCTATAAAAACACACACAGAAAAAAAACATATAGATACATCCACACATAATCAACATCATATATAGGGATAGGAGTCCAGGAAATAAAGGGTTAACATGCTAACAGGTGTTTCTGACTTGAGGAGCATCAACAATATACATGTCTCTGTGTGTGTGTGTGTCTGTGTGTGTGTGTGTGCGCGTGCGTGCGTGCGTGCGTGTGTGCGTGTGTGGGGGGTACCTTTGTTTGCCTGGATTGAGGGAGAAGTCATCCACAGCACGGTCGTACTCTGTCCTAATGTCATCAAGGCATCCGTTGTCTCCAAAAGCCCCCCACTCCATGTTGACACACATCTGCCCCTCATCTCCCTCGATCATCTCAACGTTCCTCATCTCCTCCATGTAACACGCATTACTGCCAGTGCCTTTAATAAAACACACACAGTACATTGACAGAACTCAGATGAGTGGAAAAAGTAGATTCCTTATCCAAAATAGTCAAAACAAAGGCAACCAACCAGCAATGAGTCCAATCTCGCAGGTAGGTTCTTCATAGGCACAGGTCATCATGGTTCCCACAGTATCATTCACTACCGCCACCACATCCAGCTCAAATTCCTTAAGAAGAAACACACAATATGATGTAACATTACACTTTTCTTTTCATTTTTTCACAGTTTTAAAAAAGCGGGTTGGTTGTACTCTACCTCTCTCCTCTTTATGGCCTCCCTCAACAGTCCAACCACATCTTCTCCTTCACAGTCTGTTGCCTTGAAGCCCTTAGTCCATGTCACCAGAATGCCCTGCACGCACACATTAAAAAAAGGTGTCAACTGTCCACTCAGCGCTCAAAAACGTATGTTCTTGGGTTGATCGGGAGGTTCATTTTTGTTACACAACTTGTTTATGACTCCCAGGGATGTAGGAGACAATACAGTGTATCATAGAGAAAGGAAGACTCTGAACTCACAGCGTCAAGGCTCGTCTGTCTGCAGGGGAATGAGAAGGTGAAGCCCAGAGGAAGACGAGTGTTCTTCATCCCCATGTAGTCCAGGAAGTCACTGATACAGTGCACAATGTGATCAAACAACTGGGGGGAAAAGGACAAGAGATATAAAGCTGCAGTTTGTCTTTCATTAACATTTACTTTTGCAATGTGTAAATGACTGAATGTACAACTGGAAATCACAAAGCCTTCACAGTGTCCAATTATAAAGAACTGTTAAATACGTTTTTTAAAGTTTTCTGTCTTTTATTCGTTTCACTGTTCAGATCGATGTCTCTGCTCTGCTTGCATGTTCCCTATCAAGGGCGGGGCTTATCCAGGTTCAACACACAGAGACATGGTACAAAATGCAATAATAAGCCCTGCTCCATGCACCAACACAGCTTTAAGCAGTCACAAGCAAAGGGAGACGGGCTTTGACCCATCTTGACTGACAGAGAGGAGATACTCCTCCAGGCTCTACAAGACAGATATAAACCCTTAGGCTCGAGTTACTTTTCAAATTCTATAACGCCATTAAAATTACAAAAGGTATATTCACATCAATTGACAGGCAAGGTTACGCAAGCGCCAGCACAGTTGCATCCTGGGAAAGAATCTCGGGCGCAGTAAACACACAGAGGCTGATGATCATTCAGACGTGAGCTTTCTGTCTTGGATATACCAACAACATTTGTCATATAAACTGTTGAGTCTGTCGCCATCAGAGAACTAATTAGCCAAATACCTACAAATTGAAAATGGCTAAAATGTTGTGACATTTACGAGTTGTTTACTTACACACTGCCACAGCAACACTAAATGTGTACACTAAAATTAGTATTGAACCAAAAAAAAGTCAAACCAAAGTTACTTTCCAAAGTAACTAGCTACTTTTAGAATCCAGTAACTCAGTTAGCTGTACATTAGCCTCAGGGTGCCTTGTTTGGCTCAGGAAGTACTGATGCAGTAATTCAGCTTTTAACCTATATCTAAAATCTAAAATCTTTGCTAATATGGGGACACCCTGATGAGTCTGCAAGCCATTTAGGAGGTTTGGGACTGGATCTGTAAAACCTTTAATTCACTTGATCAAACTGTGGTATCAGCTGAGGATGTAAACCAGATTTCTCCTTTTATCCAGGGGAAAAAACTCTGAGTTTTAACACCTCTCCTTTATAAGACCAACCTACATGTTTTTACTAGAGGATATTTCCTGGTTCATCAAGTTGTATCAGATGCCACCATCCCCACTACTTTGTACAACAGGTTTTTGACATCCCCAAAAATAAACAAATTCTGGTCAGACATCTTCAACACAACCTCATACATGTGAAAGGAAAGTTGATCCAGTCCCTATCATGGCAACTTTTGGGGTTGCGCCTAGCAACAGTAGAATATCAAGGCATCAATCAGATTTAAAAGCATTCCCAACATTGTTAGTCTGCAGGCTTATTTAGCTGGAAATCATCAACCCCACCATCTCAATCGTGTTGGATTCACAAGGTTTAAGTCAGTTCTAAAACTAAAAAAAAAAACAGATGCACGGTTCAGGAATCATTGAAAAGACACTCTCGATCGGTAGCCCTCCTCACATCTACCCTCCCTTCTCTCCCATTCTCCTTTTTCTCTTTCCTGCTGATTGTGTTACTTAATTTGCCTCCATTTACTCATCCTGCTGCCATTACATATAGAGGTATTTCATGTGCAAAGTATCTAAGAAATGTAAACCATCATATTCAGGAACAGCACGCACACAACTGAGCTTTTCTGTTACTTTTTTTTTTAAAAACCTTTTTTATTTTTGCTGTTTCTCTTGTGATTGTGGTTAGTTCTCTGCATTATTCTACTGAAACGTTGAAGATGTGAAGAAATGCGGCAGGAAGTGTTTAATAAGGCCACAAGATACTCATAAAATGTTGAAATGTGCGAGATAAAGGGAACTGTTTGGGGAAGTGTGAGTCAGGTAAAATAAGTGAAAAAACATCTGTGGTATTACTATGAAACTGTGCCATTTCTATTCTGACTTTCTTGTCCCATGTACATCAGGAGGCAGAGAAGCAGGGGGAGGAATGAGAGTGAGGGTGAAAGGCCAAAGTTAGAGACAGGTTAAGCTTCAGTCTGAGAACACAAGTTCAAATCTTTGTTTTAAAGACAGTCAATTCAACACTAATCTTAACCAACCTCTATTTCTGACCACCTTTAACCACCAACCGTCTCCCATGCTTCCCTTTGATCTCCTTATCTCTGAGCCAACAAGGATCACACCCCTGACCTCCCACACGACTTACTACCCTTACATTTACAGTGCCAACACAGTTTAGTTCAATGTTCCTCCCTCTTGTGCATTGTCTGCATCACCCTGAACATTTCACCACAGATTTTAGGGCTGACGACTGACGGTTCTCACCTCCTCTCCTGTGCCCTGCATCACTTCTAGAGGAATAGCGTAGATCTTGTTGTGCATTTCTACTGTTCTCCTTTTGCCAGAGCGAATCTTGACCAACAGAACTCTGAAGTTGGTTCCTCCTAAATCCAATGCCAGGAAATCCCCATGTTCTGAATAAAAGGCAGGCAGACAAATAGAGGAAAAGATTAATTAATTTAACAGTAGCCGTGTATAAAACACCTCACAGATATACTCTGTTTACAGAACAAAATTAAAAGTTGAGGATATGAATTTAATATTTGGTAGGACTAGGTTTTTCCCCTGAAATGTTCATTTATGAAGCTCTTTTTCTTATCTTGTATTCTTTATAGAATAGAAATAGCTGTGTGGCAACAAGTATGAAAACATTTTGAAGTTGCACAAAAACTCCTCAAGGGTAAGAAATCTGATCAAAAGTGGCATCAGTGCAGTTCAGCAATTGTGCATTTTTATTGGCTGAGAGCTCTGTCAATCACATAGAGATGTGACAAAGTTAGTCAGCTGAAATAAGCTGCTTATCTGCTGTGTAATGATATCAGTTGCTCACGCCCACACATAAAGTCACTAGCTTAAACATAAAGACACCTACTTATGTGTAAGTTTGTGTGTGAGCCTGTGTGTATCACCTGTGCCATCAGGAGTGCTTTGTACAAAGGTTGGCAGCATCTTGACTGTAGCCGAGTCCTGAGTGCTCTTTGAAAGGCCGTTTTGCATCTCTATCCTCATCCGGTTCTTCACCTAAACAAAAGAAATCCCAAAATGTAACTCATGTTGTGAACTCCTGTACAGTGACAGATGCCTGAACACATAAATCACACCATTCACAATCTTTCTCTCCTCACCTCAAGCAGCTGTTCTTTCGTCAAGCGGAATTCAGAAAGTGTTTGGGCAATATGTTTCGACTGTTCAGCAAGTCGGTAGGCCACCGCCGTCACCATGGCGGCCCCTTTTCCACTTCCACTCTCTGACAGGAGGAACCGGACATCACAGTCCGGTACCAAGCGACGGACTGTCTTATGGAGACGACGCGCATATCTAAAACACATAAGGCTTCTTATAAGCATTTTTAACAAGAAATGTGGTCTACAGAAAGTCTATGCTTAACATAATGTCAGATATTCAGTAAGACGTGTAACACCATTTCTCGATCACTTTTATGGAAGGTAATAAGCAACGACCAACATACAATTAAAAATCTTTTGTGCTGATAAGACGACGTAAAGCATACATTTTGGTATTTTATTAAATTCTTTGGTGACTCACTGTGGGTGCATCTTGTATAGAGATCCATCAATGCCTACAGTGGTTCGCAGTCGTGCCACTCCTTTGTTCTCCTTTATCCTCATCAGGATGCCTGCCAGTGTGGCTGCGATCAGGTTTGCAGAGCGGAAAGACACAATGGCACAAACCTGAAGGGGAGGAGAGCGATTTATCAATCAGCACATTCAAATGTTTATTTAGTCAACAGAAAGCGCCTGAATTAATCAACTTTTTTTCAGTCAACCTCAGGTCAGATACTTAACCTTCTGTAGTTTATATTATTTTATGATCATATCTCGTAATTAAAGCATCTAAAAAGAAACACTGAATATTATATACAATAATAATAATAAAAACAATTGTAATACACACATGCTGCACAGCAATACAGTCTTCAGCGGTAGGATCCACACCAAGTTTGATTAGAATCTCTTTGGCTTTGTTCAACCCCTCCTTACTCCTAAACAGAAAACAAAGAGAGAGAAGCTGTGATGCAGCAGAAATATACATGATTCAAAGTTTTTATAGAACGGCTCCATTAAGGAAACGAGTGAAATGAAATGTAGTGTGACTCACTTTTCTATGGCTGAGATGTGTTTGGTCTCAATCCTCCCCTTTGTGAGCAGCTCAGGTGTGATCCTTCCCTCAAACAGTTGACCCTCTCTCGCCATCTTCACTAGGATGAGACGAACCAGCTCCCCCATGTACATACCACTGACCATCTTCTCAAATCTATCATACAAAGGAACAGAAAATGGAACCTTAAATTATATTGGTCAAATGTCCTATGCTCTGGACTAATCTGGCTTACCATAGTTTCTAATGATATTTGGTATACCATAGTATTTATAGTTTTTAGCAGTAGTTTTTATGATGATGTGCGTCCTTGCATTATGGTGAGCCTACAGGCATCAAACTGTTTTTAGAAAACATACTTCTCCTCCCATCTGGGAAAAGAAACCGGGAAGAGAGCCAACAAGGAGTCTTTTCTTCTCTTCTTCTCATTATTTTATCTCTATTGTAATTTCTTGCTTCATTTAATTAATGTAAATGTTTGTTTTTTAAGTTTTTTCTATTTTTACTAATTATACGACTGTTTTTGCGCTGTTGTAACAAAGAAATGTCCCCCAATGGGGAATCAATAAAGTTTATCTTTATCTTTAACAGAGAACAGGACTTCTTCATGTTTTGTAAACACAGGATCATTTCAAATGAGTTGTGTTCTTCTTAAACAGCAGGATTGTAGGTACATTTATACAAATTCAAATAAGTAATCAAGACCTCTTTATTGTTATGTTTTTGTTGTGATATAAGAAAATATGGATGATTCAAATTGTTTTGAGCTTTATCCTACAGAGAACACTTTACAAAAACTGTGTGAGCAACTGACAGCTAATTATAGCAGACTCTGTGGTTCCATAGCAGGATTATTAAAATATCAGCTTATTAATATCATCTCAGGAATGAAAAAATCTGTATGAATTATAAATTTCAGATTGACATACAGCTGTTTTCCGGGGTTCAGGGATCCTCTGTCTATCTCTCTGTCAAACTCTGTCCTGATGTCCTCCAGCCTGCCGTCGTCTCCAAAAGCTCCCCACTCAGTGTTCACACACATCCTGCCCTCGTCTCCCTCCACGAGGTCGATGTGACGCAGCTCCTCCATGTAGCAGGCATTGGTACCAGTACCTAAATACAAAGAAAACACCCGTATATTTATATCTAACATTTGTTATGTTTATCATTTTAACTGACAGCAGTTATTTTCTTGATAAATGCAAAGTGGTTGGTACTCACAGCTTATTTTAAACAAGTTATGCAATTGCCATTTTGCTTCTTGATTGGCTCGAGTCTAATTTATAACAATACTATACATTTTGAATGCAATTGATCCCTCGTGCTTTCAAATACACTTAGCTGTAGTACCGATGATAATGCCGACTTCACAGCGTTGGTCGTCAAATCCACAAGTCATCATCGTTCCCACAGTGTCATTCACAACTGCCATGATGTCAGCATCATAGTCCTAAAAGTGCACATATGTAAGAATGTATTTTAACAGGCTTGCTGAATGAAACTGTATTAGAATGAACCATTTGATGCCCTCAGACTTCAGAGCTGAAGTCTGGCATTATATGAGTCTAAATGAGAAAAAAGATAAGACTCACTCCTCTTTTCTTAATTGCTTTGTTGAGCAGTTTGACGACGTCCATTCCCTCCACTCCATTGGCTTTGAAACGTTTTGTCCATGTGATCAGAAAGCTCTGGAAACAAAGAATTGGAGAGCCATCAGGAAGTTATAAAAGAAAATAAAGATTTTATGCTCAAAAGAGAGGTCTCTGTTACAACTCAGTTTCAAAACTGCATGGTAATCACAAACATGGTAATCACTCTCACATGTGTCACAAACAAGAGTTGACTATATAGAAAGCTGTACTATCAAGAAGACTACTCTTGAATTTTTATTCAACTAACCTCATCTAGTTTGGTCTGCTGGCAGGGAAAGGAGAAGGTAAATCCCACTGGAAGTTTCTTGTCTTTGATGTTTTGTTTTTCCATGAAGTCCCCGAGACACTCTGCCACATGGTCGAACAGCTGGAATAGAGGTAGAAAAGAGGGGGAGGTATGCTTTAGGTTAGCTGAAGAGACGTGCGTGTATTTCTGTCTTTATTTTAGCTTAAATACCAACCCGTGTTCCACTGCCGTGAATGATGTCCTCTGGCGTGTCATAGATCTGACTCTCCATCTCAACCGTCTGTTTCTTCTCGTGGCTCACTTTGACTCTGAGGATGCGAAAGTTACTGCCTCCCAAATCCAACGCAATGAAGTCTCCCTTCTCTGTCAAGACAGAGAGGCAAAAGATAGGAAAGGACGGGGAAAGAAAAATCAGACAGAAGTGTTTGTGTTAAATACAGCGCTCAGTATTACTGTACAGGGAACTGATGTCACATTTTGCAGCAAACAAAATAATGTGCATGGAAATGAAAAGCTGTTTTAGCAAGCTTTTTTTGTTTTTTCTTCTGCTAAAGCTGTGGACTATAGTCATTCAATTCACTAATCTAATCCAGAAAACAATCTAAGGTTATTTCTATATTCATCCATTAAGTGTTTCTATATGTGTATGCTGGCAGGTGTATCTTAGATGCACTAAGATCATTTCTGCAAACTTCCTGTGCAGTTATTGGTTAATGATTGCTCAACCACACCACAGGCGAAACAGTAGCCATATCACCAGATCAAGAGCTCATCAAAAATTACCTTTATTTCCCCTTGTGGGATCAATAAAGTAAATCTTAATCTTAATCTTTATGAGTAAATCAAACAGTCACATTACAACTGTGAGCAAGCAAGTAACGAACCTGCACTAGAGGACTGTGTTCTTTAAACAATGACAGGCTCAGATAAAATAACATGTCCTAAACATTGTAAGCAGTTATTCTGTCTAACCAACCTGATTTTCATAATTGGATAACATTGTATTGAGTAGACAGTGTGCTGTGCGACTATGGCTGTTGAGCTGTGATTAGGATTACTCCCTTAATGTCAAATGTTAAATCTCATTTTAATCTATGATCCAAAGTCATTCAGGACTAACAAATCAAACTGTAACTCTTCAACGGCAGTGCTCATTAAAAAAGTACATAACAGACGTCATACAAGTCAGATGACTGAGGCAACCTTACAAAGATTACATTTTTACACACTTCTCTGAAATGTCAAACTGCCACATGATGTTGTTTCTAAGTACAGGTTCTATTTGTATAAGATAAATCCAAAGTACCCAGCAGTGTAGTTTCATATTTTAATAATGACACAAGGTCAGGTCAGAGATATTTTATCAGAAAGTAAAGTAAGTAAAGCAGTAAAGCAGAGTAGCTAGTAGAAACAACTAAAGGCTGGTGCCATCATGGTACTTCTTTTTAATTCCAGTCTTTCCATTTTTTTTATTTATTTTGTTATTCTGTTCGTCCGTAGGAATAAAAGACACAGAGTGAGGAGGACACGCACTGTAATTATGTTAGGCCTTATCTGTGCATAATAAATAACTGTAATTAGAGATAACCGATGCAGGATTTTTCCATTCCCCTGCCAAACAAAGCTTCTGTAAGCCTAAGCAAACTATACAAACAAACTCAATATTACAGTCCCTATAATCACTGACAGGCTGCAGTTCTTCCTCTGCACTCACTGACATACAGTAAGTAATATTTAGTGACTGAAATCTAACAGAGCCATTTATTCACCTTTCACAAGATCACGATGTGACTAATACGCTACCTTGTATTCAAAGGAGTATGCTTGTGTACACCTTTCTTACAGTCTCATAAATACCTCATGCCTATCATAGAAATACTAGTTCAATGTTTAACCAACTAAACCAAATGCGTTTAGAGCACAAGGAGAAACCAGCAGAGATGTCATTGTTATGATACCAGAGAAGAAGATGACTCATGCCCAGACAAGCTAATAACGCAATGGCAGTTACTGGAAATATGCTCCCATTAAGTTCTGTGGAAGGAGCTGATGGCATTTGTGCAGCATGAGTACAAGACACCATTACGTGCAGAACAACAGCTACGTGAGTGGAAAAGATGCAGCAGAATTGTGCAAAACAGCTCTGTGTGTGTTACTACAGACTGTTGGACAGCTCTCAGCTCTCATTCAGAACAGGGCTTTGAAGACCGCTGTCCTCCAGACAAACAGTACTGATGAGCGACACACCACAGAAAACTTAAGAGGACCACCAAGAGGTCCGTGTCTGACTTTTTGTTTTTCACAGTAAAAAACTATATAACCAGTGAGTATCTGAGTACTCGTTCGGTTCATAAGGTAATGCAAGTACTCGAGCATTTAGATTACTGTAAATGCCCATTATCCATTAATGCCCAGTATCCATTAATGCCCAGTATCCATTAATGCCCATTATCTTCATCTATGTGGGTATGTCTGCAAGAGTTTGTCAATCGTTTTCTCTTTAAATGCCGACTGGGATCTAAAGCTCCATGTTGACAAACATTGGTCATGATGACATATCTATTAGTGTAAATAAGGTATTTTAAAGCTTACTTAGATTTCTAATCTTGTTGATTTATTTATAAAGAGATAAAATAGGCTAACCTGTGTTGATACTGATTTCATTATATAAAGTGCTTAAACCGATTGGTTTCAGATTACCCGACTATATTTACAATAAGGGTTACAGTAACTAACCTGATCCATCAGGGATTGATCGTACAAATGTTGGCAGCATCTTCAGTGCAGCAGTGGGATTAGTGTCCCGACCAAGTCCTTTGGCCAGCTCTCTCCGAAACCGCTGTGTGATGTCCAGTACCGTCTCATCAGAGAAACGCATGAAGTACAGGTACTTATCAATCTGGGAATAGAAAAACAAGTGTGTTATCTTCAAATTTAAGCTGGTCTTCTTTCGAATATAACACAGCACCATCTTGTGAACTGAACAGGACAACAACAAAAAAAACCTTCTCCAAAATAATGCAACAATCTACCGAAGAACACATTATTAACACAGAATATCATACCAATTGTTTTCCACCTCTGATCAATACCAAGAGCCACACAATACCATCCAGACCCAAACCCATTCACACATGCGTGTACTGGTTAATTACCTTTAACCTTTATTTTTTGGGAGCAAAGTTAAACAGTGAATATGATGTCCCCATCCCATAGTGTTTCATTGATCAATGACGATAGCTACACTTCCTGACCTGACTGAAATAAAACTCAAGTTATAAAAGTAATACAGTCACTCAACAAAGGGCCTAGTTTATTGCCTTACTGCGAAACAACTGTGGATATTTCAGGTAAGTTCTTTTGATACACCTACTATACAGTTGTCAAAATGTAATAAAAGCACAGCATCACCAGTGTGGTTCAAAGTTAGACCAGGAAGAGGCCTACTCAATCCAGGCAGTAATGTTGCAAGGATGGAGATGGTTTATGACTCTATTTAGGGTAAGACACATCAGGTAGGCCTATGACAGTCTCAAATAAAGTCCTGTCACCATGAAGGTACAAACCAGTGTTGACCTGCACAAATTGCAAGTATTGGGAAACAGACATGAAGAGATATTATCTGGGCTTTAACTTACTGCTCCATGGACTTTTAGCTCCTCAACACGTATTAAACTGCTGGCCGCCTGTGTTTGTAACACGTTGCATCCTCTAAATCGATAATAATTCAACATATCAGTAACGTGGTTCTTTTTCAACACAGTCTCTTCATCAACCATGTTTTCCTTGTTTCCTCCACTGTACGCCATCGTGTGTCACCGAGTCACCACCAAATCGAAGCTAATTAACGTGGACAGCTGGCGGGTTAGCAAAGACTTCGTCTGATTGGATAAAAGATGCGCATGCGTCCAGGACTCCCTCTGATTGGTTGAGTGTGTAACCTACGTTACTATTTGTTTGGTTCAGTGACAGATACGACATAATGGTACAACCAGCTCAAATGACAATATGTACTCAGTACGATTTAATCCATGACTAAGTGCAGTAAATTAGCATACTCAGTAACGTGATTGTTTATGTCAGACAGACTCCTGTTTTTTTAATATAGCCTATCTGAAATTAGAACCATAGTTGAAATAGAAATATGAAAGATCTTCAATTAAAACAGACTATCAAATGAAACATTTATAAATTAAACATACATTCAGTATGATGGGCTTTATTGATGTTCCTGCTTTCTTAGAGTGCAGACAGAGGCATACATACTGTCTTTTAAGTTTTTTATTAGAACAGATTTTAAAGTCAAAGTGCCATGATTGTTTGATAGGCTATATCCCCCATTAAATCCGCATAAGCCATGCATTAGTCAGGTATAGGTTGAAAAGGCCTGTACCATTACTTCAGGCTTTTAATGTTTAGGCCCTATTTTTCTTTTCACCTGCTTTCAGGCTGTCTTTTGATTGTGTTAACGTTCACAATGAAAAAGTGATTTCTTGCGCTGCCATACAGGTGAACGTTACAATCAGCTCGTCTGAACATCCTGTAGATCTTAAGCAGACAGAGTACCTGATAAAACTGCACACTGTACAACGTGTCACAGATACAACACAAAACAGTCTGAGCTCTCTGGCCTTACAGAACAGGATGTTAAACAATCCTGGTGAAATCCTTTGTTGCATCACACTTTCTGATAATGCAAAGACTCACTTTATTTGTGAGCAGCAGACACAAAGCTCCTGTTAAATGTCATGACTGTAGGAGGATTAACTCTTACTGTCCCTCGTGGGACCCTTAACTGGATTACCGTCAATTGGTTTCATGACAAAGACAACAAGAATATGCTAGATATAAAGTGCAGAGATAAAATACTCAAACGGTCAGCGTGATTTAAACATACATGCTAACATGATTAACACAGACAAAAAATAATGCCTGTATTTACTCAGATGTCCATGTGACAATTCATCAGGATTAGCCTACTTCTTACTGGAATGTTGTAACTTCCTGTTTAAGGAGTCACACATTTACTGTATTTCCCAAAAAGGTTTAGGACAATGAAGACAGTTTAGGTGTGAGTGTACTAACAGGATATTGCATGTGCTGGTCACAGATAGTTTTTGAGTGAAAAAAATAAGGTGTGTCAATAGAGTTTTATGACATGAGGTATACAACCAACGTTTACTTAATTGCACATAAAACAACATCACATTATTATTGACAAATAGCGGCTCATGGAAATAAAATGAAAGATCTACAGAAAAAGAAACATCAATGAAACATAAAAGGGACTCTGCCAGGCTGTCAATTTGGCTTTCATCATACATTAAATGACAACTGGAAGGTTCCACAGACATTATTGATCTGATTATCCATGCTGAATGGTATAAACAGGTTGAATTGACATCAACAGAGAATGAAATACCCGAGAAGAATGTTGTCCAGATGTTATCTTCTCTGTTTGTGGAGGTGGTAAATTCCATATTATCTGTCTAAATGTAGCATCTCCTTATGATTTGAAAGTTCATTAACACATCGTCTTGTCATACAGGAGCCCACAGCTGAGTTAAAGTGGCCTCTCACCATCAAAAACTCAAGAAGTAAGATGTATTTGTACTCTATACCTAATGGATCATAACAGAATACAGAAAACCTGACATGTGTTTTCTCTGAGGTTTAGAGACATTTTAAAACACATCTGTGCTGCAACATGCACAGTGACACTACAGCCTGCCCAGCATCTGTTTCTTTCAATTATACTGCACAAGATTACAGACAATCAAAACAAATGCACTAATTCAAGCTATGCACATATCTATACGGAAAAATTGCACTTCTCTTTAAATAACACCTTGTTTATGTTCAATCTTTATGACAGTGACATCGGAGCAAATGATCCCTGTAATGTGGAATGGCTGGAAGTCCTGGTGATTCCATTGACAATCAATAGTTCAGTCTGCAGCTCTGTGCAGTTTGTGGATCACTGTTTTAGTTCACTGATGTGATTTAGTTCATCTCACAGAAATTTCTCAGAGGCCAATGCTCATTCAAGGTAACCATGTCCTCAAGAAATGCTAATTCAAGAACACATCACAATTCCATTTTACCTTTGCATAACAACCATTGCCTGTATATGAATATGGTACATTCTAGCTCGACATTGAGTGATGATTAATCCTTGAAATGTGCACTTTTTGATCATAAATATTGGATTCTTCACATACTTCACATACATTGTTTGGGGAGCTCTGAGACTTTAAAACTGGCTGAAAACTAGTATAATATGTGACAATAAGTATTAACAATGTAAGGCAATTCTTGTCGATGTCTCATTTTGGGAACAAAATAAATACAAAAGAATTTACAGTATGATCTTGACCTTTATATTCATTATCATTATCATTATTATTATTATTATTATTATTATTTAAGTGTCACTTCAGTGTGGTCTGACACCATGACATTGAGGTATAGGAGTCCGCTTCAAAGGTGCTTATTCGCTGAAATACAGTGCTTTTGTTTGGTTTTGGTTTTTGAAAGTATAACACTGTTACACATTTAGGCACATGAAGGAGAACATGTAACAAAATGACTCACTGGCGTCCATGATTTTATCAAGCTTTGGTGATGTGGTATCCTGCTGACATCAATCTGATTAGCTGCATGTGTATGTTTAGCTTGTAGGTGGTACATCAAAATCGTATGACGCATCAAGCACTTCAATTTGTATTCAAATGACCGGGTTAAAATAAGAATGTGTTCCTAATAAGCTAATTGAATGAGAATGCCTTCTTGGCCAGTCTACTTAAATAACAGTGTGCTCCCAGCTGACCAGGGATGTGACAGGTTACAGAGGGGATTAAAAGCAGCCATTGTCCACATTTGTCTATAAAAGCAAGGAGTTTCTCTGAGCCAGGACACAATTTAGTTTCTGCTGCAGAAAATGACAAATGACTCAGCCCTCCTCAGTTTAAAAACCATGACTAAGCACTTTAGCATTGCTCTTCATCATCTGATCTCACATTGCTCTGAGGGATACAGTATCTCTGCTGTTGCCTGTAGAGGGAATACAGTGCACAATGAACATAAAATATATTTATCTTTCAGAGGAAATATTGAACTTTTCTTAGTTTTATGATAAGATTTTTAACCAAAATCAGTTTAATGCGGCGCAAAATGACATTCCCTGAGGCGACCTGAAGCATATATGCTTTGGACACATGAGTCTGTAAGGGCCATGTTTCCCCCAAACACACCTCTGACACATAACTTTCTCTGTAAACGCCCGCAGAAGGCTTAAGTTTCAGGAAGTGATCACTCTCTCTGTTTCTGCCCTCTGCTTCCCCCTCCCCTTTCTCCTTCTCTCTCTCCTTTCTGTTTGCATTCCTCCCCTTAACAATGCCTCCTTTTCCACGTCATTGACATACTGTTCGAGGAAGCCCTGAAACCCGACTCTGTTGTGTGTATATGTGCATGATGTTGGTCACACACAGCCCCGCCATGTGGAAAAGTACTGTCCTCCACACTGCCCTCTCCTGTACCTTCCTTTTTTTTCCTCCTCTAGCTTACACACACTGACTGAATGTTTCATGTCATGTACGTCTTGTAACCTGCTACTGGATGCTTTGAATTTCCCTCAGGATCAATAAAGTATCCATCTATCTATCTATCTGAACTCTGCTTTGGATGACCGCTACGCGCTGACTGTGTGTCAAAGAGTGCAGTCAAGGACACTGCAGAGGAGTGAGTGAAGGAGACACACTCAGCTGATTGAGGCACTTTGACAAATGCACATACACATGTTTTATCTGTAAAAGCACATCAGTGATGAGATTGTCTATATTCTCTTTTGTAGGTACTTAAATTCAAGTGTGTTTCAAAATTTTACAACTAGAAGTTGCTGCTCTTTGTAAATAGAGACACACCTGGAAGTGTGTAGGTGTGTCAATGTAATTGTGTGTAAGCCTTCTTCTCCAGTCACCTACGGTCACATGGTTCAAAGCTGGCCTATTTTAGTCAGGCAGGGAGAGGAGAAGAGTTAGGGGAGGGAGATGTGTTGTATTACATCAGATCCTGGCTGCTGATAATGCCTTTTACTTTAACAGACTCTATTTGACTGCACAGCAAACATGTACACCTGAGAATTACAGCTTTGTGAATCTCTTTTGTAGGAATAAAGATTGCTCAATGCAAATGAACTGAGGAAACAAGCAGTAAAGAAAATAGAGGAAGAACCAATAACTTTTTCCACTACTACAGGGAAACAGACAAGCCAGAATCTGCCTGATGACATGTGACATCATCAGGAAGTAACCTTAAAGTGACATTACACCATAATGAGAATTAGAAAGCACATGTTAAAACAGGGCTTTAAGATTAACAATAAAATAAACTAAATGTGATGATGTAACTCAAAAAATCTATATATATATGACCACACATGAGGGATTCTGAGAGTATTTCATCTTCCTCTGACCCAGTCTAACGTTAATTTACATGATAGTGCTTTGCAGGTTTCCTGGCAATATTATTTTATAGTATTCAATTAAGAGCTTCAGGGAAGCGTTAAGGTCTGAGTGACTTTGGTTACACACAAACATGTCTCTCAGGGTGACTAAAACTGGTCTGGTCAGTTTTGGGCCAGAGGCTTTACAGCGGGGGCTGCTCAGCTGAGAAGTATGAAAGACTCATTCATAGTCTAAACGTCATGTTTTCCTCTTTCACCTTCAACTTCTTCATATTACAGTCAAGCTGTAAAAAATGTAAGAGCAGAAACTCTTCTCTTTTCCCTCCATTAAAATATGCACATGGTACAGGAATAAGAGTCAACATGACATCTTATTGGATGGACAATATTTAAGTGGAAAAGGGAGATACAACAACCCCACTACATTTCAGTTAATTATCAGTTAAAATTGTGAGAGCTGAAGTCTGTCTCCTCTTCCTTTCTCAAAGCTGTACTGAGAAAAGTGAAAGTGAGAGGATCATTTTAAAGAGAACATAAAAGAAACTCAGTGACCCCTATATTGACTTGGCACTTAATCCACTTCTACCTTCTCATCCCACTGTACATCAGTCCTTTCATCATCACCTCTCACTTCTTCTCTCCTCTTTGCCACACCTCTCACAGCTCACAACATGGCACCTATCACACGCCTGTGTGTCATGTCTTCTAACACATCATAATACAGAAACACACCTCTGCTGTTTGTCACGTCTCAATTAGCCTTTTGTTCACTTCCTGAAAGAGATGCATCTCAAATCAAAAGATTTCCCAACATGTGCTGTAGTGGGAAACCACAGTTTTACAGCAAAGTTAAGATGACAGCAGTATGAGTAAACTCTATGACCTCTACAAAGTCATGCCCTCCTCTCCTTTCAACATCTGCTTTTTAACCACAACCTATCATTTCAAAGATGGAGGTAGAAGAACCAGGAAGCACTCACCTTTTTAACCTGGTCATCCTTGAGCTCAGTGAAGTAATAGGCAAGAAGCTGGGCGGCAATCATCCTTGTCCCTTTATTCTCTTACACTGACATACAGACTCACTCAAACTCACACTCGTTCTGTTACACACGGGTACACAGACACACACGGCCACCTAAAGTCAGATGGAAGGATCCAAGTCAGAGGAAAATCCAAAACAAAAAATGGACAAATACAAATAGCTAAAACTCGGCTCTTGCTCATGTAATCTGTAATAAACTGGAAAAGGAATAGTCCAGCCTGTTGTAGTTTAAAATAGACAGAGCTGCCTCATGTGCGCCTGAGACTCTACAGCTCCCCTCTTTCTCTGTGCATGTGAGTGAAGCCAGGAAGCATGAGTGAGACAGCAAGTTGAGCTGCAGGAGGCAGAGAGAGAAAGAGAGAGAGGAGCGGGGAGGATCAGATCTCAAGCCCTGCCCATTGTCCCTCAGCGGCTCATTTTATTGGCTAGAGTGGGAGCCTCTGTAGGGGGGTTGAGTGCCACATCCCCTTTTCAACCACTAGCCGGTCTGCTGACGCCTTGGAGGCAAACTACAGTGATGGAGGAGGCAGGAAGAGAGAGAGAGAGGAGCCTGCATAATTAAGTGTGTGAGGAGGGAATTCGGGCTCTACTGTTTGAAGGAAGTTGCATACCATTCAGCTTGCAGTAAGAACATGACTAACTCTGTTGTAAAATTAGTGAGAAATATGGTTATTGACAGCAGAGGAATCTGTGTTGGAGGGTGTTTGAGTGTGCTTCTGCCTTAAGGGCACACACTCTGCAGAGTAGGTTTTTTTTTTCTTTCATAAACTGGATCTGCCAGTCATGGAGTCCCACTCTGGTTGGATCTCAGTTTTCAGGGCGTAAAATTTGGGGATGGATTCTTTCCTTTGTCACATATGATAGAATATTGAATTTGTGTTTTGTTTTTTTACTGTTTATACAAAAAACAGGGAATATGATGTTGCTCTGAGAATTCCTTCTGTCTGTCTGTCTGTCTGTCTGTCAGTCTGTCTGTCTGTCTGTCTGTCTGTCTGTCTGTCTGTCTGTCACTCACTCACTCACTCACTCACTTACTATCGCTCCCTCTCTCTCTCTCTCTCTCTCCATCATTCTGAGAGCAAACCACTTAGACTGACACTCACTTAATCTGGCTCCACTGTCCTCCCAGACAGACGTGACATCATCACAACAACAGCTGTGTGTAGTCTGGACTCTAATGAAAACAACCACAGACACAGAGGGCCAGTAATACTTTTTATACACTCACAATGTGGGCTGTGTCGTTAATTC
Organism: Labrus mixtus; assembly: GCF_963584025.1. Taxonomy (NCBI): domain Eukaryota; kingdom Metazoa; phylum Chordata; class Actinopteri; order Labriformes; family Labridae; genus Labrus; species Labrus mixtus. The sequence goes on along the minus strand of NC_083612.1, from coordinate 26,094,705 downwards.
CACCTCAATAGTTAGGCAGCAGAGACACAAAGTGAGTAAACGGGGCCAGTTCAAAACCAGCTGAAGTTTCCTTCAAGATATGACTGCATCTTTAACAGAATAAAACATTGAGAGAGAGCCAGAATAATGTCAATCGAAACAAAAAAAGGGACACTACATTGGTTTACTTTAATTTATGGTATAAAATGTAATTTAGTCAACTATGATCAGTATGATTAAATTAACATAAAAAAATGTAAAACCCAAAACCAAAAAGTTTTATCTATTGCAGTATTTGTATCTCTCTTCATTTCATTTCATTACAAGACAGAATACAGAAAAAAAACTTCAGTTTGCTTCATATGAGACTCCATGCCTTGAGCCATTCACACTGTACTAAAGTTTCTCAAAGGGTGGCCTGGGGCCCAGAAACATTATGTTTGGCCCCTGAACACAACATGAATGAGTCACATTGTAATATAATCATCACAGTTTTCATTTAGTTTCACCTTCACAAACCCTAACATGAAACTGCACCCCCTCTTTAAAGCATCTTTCAAGGTAAGAATCACAACTTGAAGAAAGCTAATTGTTCCATGTCAACTAGTAGCACTACATGTGTAACAGAGATTACTTTATGTCACTACTGCTGTAGTGACATAAAGTATAAGCCTCTGGTATGTTGGTGAACAAACCCAACAACATAGTGTGCAAATATGAAAGAACCATCATGATGAAAGGCTTTATGGTTTAATGAGGATTAAGGAAAAATGTTAATTGAACATAACAGATACAATGATCTATGTTACCCACACACACACTATTGAGAAACCAATCCTCATGGCATCTTAATATTCAATAAGTAAATTACTAGTTATTTTAATATTTTGCATTTTACATTTTTTCTCGCAATCATTTACCTGCTCAACATCTTTTCATAATTGCACAATTAAATCCCGCCTGATGACCTGTCTGGACTTGTTGTATTCATTTAAGCAGCAGTGGGAGTTGCGCTGAAACTGACTGGTCTGCAGTGAAGCCTGTCACCTGAGGCTGATGTTTCTGAGCATTCACTCGGTTTCTCTCCAGTAAATTGATCTGAATATGATTTAATGTAATACCTCATGTCTTCTATATTTGGTGACCTATGCACTGAATCACACCAAAAAAAAATCCCTCTTTAAACTTCCATCAGCTTCAGCTCTTATTAGTCACTGAAGTCTTCTCTTAATCACTGAATACTTACCTTTCTGCTACAGTGCTGGTAAATTCTCAAGTATTCATTATATAGGTCATTGTGAATATTTAGTCAAATGTGGTGAGTTTAAAAAGAAAGCTAAAATTATTAAATGTGTTTATGTCATAATGGCTATTGTGACACACTCTTTTTCTCTTTAGTCTCTAATGTCTCATATCCCCTCAGTATGGATAGCACACTATATTTTACGTAATCATGCTCAGCGCCCTCCATCTTCAGTACATCATCCATTTCCAGAATTTATTTGAAGCGTCTTTCTGCAGATGCACAAGTATACTTCTATTTCTCATTCCTTACAACTCCAGCTTCAACAACAACCGGATCATAACTAATCCCACCAGCAGTTACACGTTCACAAATAACCCTGGCAGTGTTAAACCCTCCAGATTAATATACCATGCAGATAATTTAATTACCTTCATTGATAAAGTTTTCCGTCGATCAAGTGGATCAAAATCTATATCATTGTGGCATTTCATTTTTCCACCGTCCATTCCAATTAAAGGTTTAAATCCAGGCTTGAAGCATCCCTGCATTGGTTTTTTGGAGGCCATAAATAGATGAAGATTTAAAAAGTTAAGGTTGTGTTCCCTGAAAAACACCAGAAGAAAAAACAGCAACAGAGCAGAAGACCGCAAGGAAAAGGCCAGAGAGTGTCCCTTTATAGGTCCTGAAAAACCAGTGTCCAAACTCTCTCATCTGATGTGCTTCTTGTGTCTGTGTGTGTGTGTGTGTGTGTGTGTGTGTATATATTTGTCAAAGCACTTATTGTTGGCTTACATTGGAGACAAAGACATACTCACAGAACCTTGAACCTACTCAAAAAACCCACTCACAAAGAAAACCTGTGTATAATAAGGCTCACACACCTTGCTCCCAATGATCCCATGCAGGAATATGTGTTGGCCATTGTTTTAACCAAAATAGAACCCAAAACAAAAAGGTGATTTACAGTAAAGGTGAGGTGTACAAAAGAGAAGAAAAAGACGGATTCAAAGAGACACTAAAAGGGAGACAGAGACAGAGAAGTAGTGTCAGAACTAAGAGGAAACAAAAGGATGCCAGTTTCTGTATCAGTCACTTGTACTGCACCAGCTGCAGATTCAGCAGCCCCGCAGTTTGTGTGTGTGTGTGTGTGTGTGTGTGTGTGTGTCTGCATTAAAGCTGCAGAGTCAGTGCTGGTGTGGTTTAACTGTATAGGTCACCACTAGGACGGTGTGGGATTACAGTAGTGTGTGTGTGTGTGTGTGTGTGTGTGTGTGTGTGTGTGTGTGTGTGTGTGTGTGTCTGTGTGTGTGTGTCAGTGTGACGTAGCCCTCAGCTGGTAGAATTGCAACATGTTAATCCCTGTCAGATTAGCCTCGCTTTCACTCATGCTAGCACGCATCCCGTCTCAATACATTTCCTTCCTCCTTTGTTTAAGCCATCTGACATTGCTTAATTCCTTCACTCTTTCTTTCCTGATGCTTTGCAACGCCCATCTTAAAATCAACATCTATTCTATCAGAATGGATAAATAGATATACCCTTACCATTGCTTTGCTAATTCCCTGTCCAGCACGGTCAAATCTAAAGTTTGGTTTTAAGACTGAAATTTGTGAAAATAAATGATAAATTAACAGTCTGGACTTTCATAGCCACAGGAATACTGTATTCTCTAAAATTCTGTCATTTGACAACACATAAATAGTCTTGACAAAATACCAAAAAGCCTTTGAGGATTTCTCTGGGTTTACACCTGCACTGTTGTTTCAGGATGGAGCATGCAGACAGCCAGATGAAGACAGAGGCCACTGGGCAATGATCCAGCAAGACAGATAAAGAGGACAGACTTAAATTACCTAAACAGTACAGATGGACAGACACTCTGACAGACAGAGACTCAGACAGACAGATGGAGAATAGAGAGACAGACAGGCTATCACAAGGACAGAGAGTCAGTCCAGACTGACAGAACAGAGTGCTGGTTGTTTTTATCGTTGGAAAATGTGGTCAGAGGCATTCCTGTCCTCCTCCTACCCTTCATCAATACACTCACTCACTCTATTCTTTGTCTATTCTTTTGGAAGACAATCTGAAATTCTGCACAGGAGTCATTTGAATCAGAAGAATAAGTGCACAGTATGAACACAGTCAGAGAATGGGAACACATTTTAAGCAGGCCTCAGTGTTTAGTTTAGTTTATTTGGTCTCACAGAAAGTGCTAACCTAGATCAGTCTGCAAGGTGTTATCATTGTTATGAGTCTGTCTTCCTTTCCAAAACCGACACTCAGCCTTCGTATCAACGACTAATCAGTGTATGGCGGGTGTTGTCATGTGTCTGTACAGGGTGGGACACTTTTCCCACCACCAACTCAGGATTGGTTTGAATGTCAAAGGATTTGTTTTAAAGCATCAAGAACCAAATATACAGCCCAGTTTAATGTTCATATTGAAATGTAGGAACCCTGTAGTCCATCAAAAAATATGACGGAATAAAAAATAACTGAAGGACGAATAAGAAGCTTTTCTCAGCAGAGATTCTGGCTGATCAGATTTATGTTCATTTTGTAAAATCCAATATTTGTTATTCAGGTCTTTAAATATCTCTCATGACTAGAATGTAATCCCCGGCAGCGGTGTTATTATTTTAGCTGGTTGCACAACGCAGAAAAGTGGGCTGTATGTCTGGGAAACCTGAGAGGGATCAGCATGTGTCCTGTGCTTCAGATGAGTTACTCCTGCCTTCAGGTGTAAAGAGGATGTTGTTGAATCTGATTTCATCAGAGCTTCAGAGGCAGACACATCACTGTCTGCAGGACGGTATTCCAAACAAAGAAGAATGTGAATATCCATTCAAATCCTTTTTTCCAGTCATGTGTAGTTACATCTCCTGCTTCTGTCGGGCAACAGCCGTGATGAGAGCAGCACCTTTCCCGCTGCCCTCCTCTGACGGCAGGAAGGTCACGTTACACTGAGGAGCAAAAACCCTGGCAGTCTCTTGAAGGACCTGAGAGAAACTAGAAACAGCAGCAGAAGAAGAAAACATCAATTCTGTTCAGTTTTTGTAAAGTTATTTGAAGAAACATAATAAATGGGAAATGCTTAAAGTAGCTCTTAAATACGAAGAAAAGCATCAATGCATGTATTTGAATCAAAGCCTTTTCAGTACTTTCACACCACCATTAGAACCAAGAACCAAAAACTAACATACTGAGGATGTAGTTTGTAGAGAGCCCCGTCCACCCCTACAGTGATGTTCAGGTGGTCCAGTCCTCGGTTCTCTCTGATCTTATCCACCACAGCCGCCATTCCTGCCCCACACAGCTGAGCTGCACGACGTGACACAGCTCCACATACCTGTATTACAATGAAAACTTTATCAGTATATTGCAACACTTAACAGACTGTTGGTGCCATAGTTTTACAAAGTCAAAAAATATCAAATCACTCCTCAGCCAGGAGAGATAAATGTTACTGAATCCAAAAGTCAGATTGTATTGTAGTTCATAGAAATGTAATCTCCTAACCTTTGTCTGACATTTTAGACAGGTTTGAGACAATAAAACAGGGTTGCACAATTGTGCTATTCTGCACCTTATTTGAATAAATGGTATAACTGTTTAAGAGACGGTTTAAAAGTTTATAGGTATAATGTGTCACATTATCATCTTAATGCTCCCTGTAGTTTGCTTATGGCCTATGGACTGATGGATATAAGAAAAGGTACATTAATATTGGATGTGTGACATTTACATAGGACTAATGTTATCAGTTAGACCTGTGATCTTCCTGCAATTACTAAATATCTGCTGTGAGAAAGACTGAAATTCTCAAACATAGTGTATGCAGTTGGCTAAACTAGTGAAATGCACTCTGTTTCTCAGAGGCTTTAATTTTAGACTGCTATGAATGCTAAAATATCAAAGAATATTGCTTAGATATCTATATATGTCCTCCATCTTCAGGTACATATGTAGACATTATTATTATATATATCTTAACATTTGACTTTGTTAGATCTTGTCCTGCTAATTGCATTTTATTTAAAAGTAAAATTGTCTACAAGTTGATAAAAAAAAAAGTCTAAAACAGCTGCTCATGTTTTATTTCACATACCTCTTTGACAATGATACTGTCCTCACAGTTGCTGTCGAGCCCCAGCTGCTGTAGAATACATCTGACCTGCAGTAGAGCCAGGCGGTCACTAGAGGGAGACAGAACAGTTATACACACAGTGGATACACAGCTACAATGTTAGTGTCATACACTGTGCAAGGGGATTTAAAATGCATCATTACAAATTGTACAAAACTCAAATGTCTGACACTGAAACACACACACAAGCAGTTCCTCTTACCTTTCTATCTGTGACAAGTATTTTGTCTCAAATATTCCAGGTGTTTTTAAAGTCTCAGTGACGTGTCCTCTGAACAGTAAACCCCCTCTGGTTAAATCCAACAACACCTGACGGACAATTTCTCCTAAATACATCCCACTGGTCAGCTTTTCAAACCTGCACATTCACACAGACAACCAATTGATATATTTGTTAAAATCAGAGAAACACAAGACACAAACCTCTGCCTAAAGAGTATGAAGTTCACAAAGAGACACTGTGAGTGTTTCTTACCTTTGTTTCCCAGGGTTGACTGAGTTTTGGTTCACCTCGATGTCATAAGGTGTGATGATGTCATCCAGAGAGCCATCATCACCGAGGCCCCCCCACTCTGTGTTTATACACATCTTTTGTATCTCAGCATTGCCCTCCTCCTTCTCTCCTTCAGACCCATCACCCTGCTGCAAGCAGACACATATAAAGTGGTCTAACATGTGTAAATATTATCCCACTTGTATTAACCTAACCTCATCCCACTGATAAGACAATCAATCTGAAAGTTCTATAAGACTTCCTCAACCTTATCCTCCTCGCCTTTGGGTGTCCCCTCTTCTATTTTTACTCTTCCCGTCTTCTGTTCGGTCTTCTCAATGTTCTTCAGTTCCTCCATGTAACACACATTAGTGCCCGTTCCTGTGAAACACGGTCAGAAGCTTCATTTTCTGTCCAAGAACAAGCACTTGAAATATAAACTTAAACAGCAACAAGTTACTGATGACACATCTCTAAACATCAACCATCCATAAATATAATCCCAACCCAAGTTTAAATAAATAAAAAACACACAAATGAAATGAACACCAGTCAAAAGGTCATCTGTCTGTAAGTCACATACCAGCAATCAGACCAATCTCACACTGAGGGTCTTCATATGCACAGCTCATCATTGTCCCAACGGTGTCATTAACCACGGCTACGATGTCCAAGTCAAACTCCTACAGGCACAAACACACATGTTTATACAAAAAAGGGTACCCCTAACACCCAGACACATCGACTGTTTTATTTTTGTTACTGTGCACTGCAATTATTGTGTGACGTGACTTCATACAGGTCAATTCTAAGCTTGATCCACAGACAGCTGGACTTTGTTGAAGTTGGTTGAAGTTGCCTTTGGATCAAGCTTAGAATTGACATGACCTAGATGATTGAGAACCTAAAAAGACACTTCATAAAGGGCCGTGCAATAGTTTTAACCCCACTTGGACTTCCAAAAAATATAAAATGTTACAACCTGGAATACAAATAGACTTTTTACTTTAAGGACTAAAAGCTTTTTTAATCTTCTCACTGTAAATCATTTAGAATATCAATAAATATTACCCCTTCCTACTTCAGAACTATTAAATATTTAATGTTCAAAGTTTTATCAGTTACACACAACCCCAAAGTAAAGAGACAACATGTGAATTTGTCAAAGGGGGATAAATACTAAGGCACTGTAGGTACAAACACATAGATGTGTGTTTTCAAATAATGTACAGTAAAATAACACACCCCACAGTGAATAAGGATACATTTTGTCATCATGACTTCAGCTATTGTTTCTAACTTGCATGAAAAAATAAGTCCTATTACAGAAGACTGCAGCATTTCTCTGTCAAAACAGCTCTTAGAAATCAAGGTCATCATTATCGCTTGCTTCTTCTGTACTCACGTTGCGTCTCTTGATGGCCTCCCTCAGCATTTCAACAACATCATGTCCTTCACAGTCTGTGGCCTTAAAGCCTTTGGTCCAGCTCACCAGCGTGCCCTACAGAATGTACAAAGGTTAAGGTGACAAACTTCATATTTCTCTTTGTGGTCTATGCTATGGCAAGCTGCCCTGAACTGAATTCACTTAAGCCCAGAACATAATAAGATGATTTCCACACTTACTGTGTCAATAGCCGTCTGCTCACAGGGGAATGAGAAGGTGAAGCCTGCAGGGAGACGAGCGTTCTTCATCCCCATGTAGTCCAAGAAGTCACTCACACACTGTGCTAAATGATCAAACAACTGTAGAGAGAAATAGGCAGAGACAGGAGGAAGAGCTTAATGAAAAAAAAAAAATGTCAGTCTTCCTGTGCATATTTGATACTATATCTTACTTAAACAAACATGTCCTACCTCTTCTCCAGTTCCTTGCATTATCTCCAGTGGGATGGTGTAGATCTTATGGTAAAGTCTTGCGTTCTGTTGCATACCTTTTTTAAAGTTCACCAGCATTGCTCTGAAGTTTGTTCCTCCAAGATCCAATGCAAGGTACTTCCCATGCTCTGGAAAAAAAAATGGAGCATAGTGTACTGATAATCTGATTCTGATTAATCTGTTCAGTTCATTCATCATCTGCCTCCAAATACACATTATGTTTAAAAACGTTGTTTTGTCTTGAGGATAACATTATCTTACAATGTACTTGTTCAGCATCCACATACTTGACTAAAGGCAAGAGGCAAAGACACATAAATCACATGATCACAAACTAGACGTCTTTTTTCCTCAAAACTGGAAATAAACTCTCCAAGAACCTGCATGTGAGATATTTGAATGTGCAAATAAAGACTTTGGAAAACTTTGTTTTCAACAAATAGTAATTAATTATGAAAATGATCTTTTCCCTTGTGAGTTCCAGATAAGTTCCTGACCTGTTCCATCAGGTGTGTGGTACACAAAAGAGGGCAGCATCTTGATAGCAGAAGGGCCTTTAGTCTTTAGCCCCGCCTCTAGCCCTGCCCTCATCCTGGCTTTTACCAACTGCAGCTGTTCTCTGCTCAGTCTGAATGGACACAGCGTCTCATCCACCTGGGATACAGGTTACACAGACACTTTCAAACACGATATATAATAGTATATAAGTTAATGTGTGTACACTTTTTTACAGTCACTTACGGTGCATAAACACACCGAGCAGCCTCACCTGTCTCTTTCGTGATGCCAGTCTCTGAGCAACTGCTGATACCAAAGCGGCTCCTTTGCTGCTGCCGCTGTCTGAGAGGACAAACCTGACGTGGCACTCTGGAAGTAACCTGCGCACTACTTTGTGAAGACGTTTAGGATACCTGGAGTGGAAAGAGATATTTATTTGAACAGGAAAAATAATTTGGATCAGTTAGAATAAGAATTCATTATGACGTTTTCAATATCAAATGGGGTGAATTTGCCTTACAGATAATATCAAAGATGTGAAATTGAACCCTAGTTACTTTCAGATACTGTAACTGGAATTATTTCAAAACTTTTAAGGGGGAAAGAAGACACTGTTCTTCAGGCCTGAACTCAGGTTTTGACTTCTCTCCCCTCTCCCACCAACCTCTGTTTAATCAGCAAAGCTGGACTCAGTGTTCTCTGTTTCAAATGTATAAACACATATTAACTTGACGTCTGTTCAAACTTCTTATGTATATTTAGTTGTGGCTTTGACTCTCCTTTGTCTTAGGTGACAGTTTGACTTATCATGGCAGGAAAGGGTCATGTAAAACGTAAACATCAACTAACTTGAGGTAGTGTCATTTGAATTAGATTCTTGTCATATATATCCATAATAACTTACTGTGGGTGTGTCTTGTACACGGTTCCATCCACACCTACAGTGATCCTTAATGTCCTTAAATTACGGTTTTGCCTGATTCGTGTTAATATGGCCGTCAGTCCTGCAGCCACCAGATTGGAGGACCTGAAGGACACTATGGTGCTGACATGTTGAACAGCAATACAGTCGTCCTTTGTTGGGGTCAGATCAAGGTCTGTAAGGAGCTTTTTGGTGTTGTTTAGACCATTTTTGTACCTGAAATAGACACATGTTTATGTTGTTAATGTTTTCTGAAGTGTGATAAAAAAAAAACAGAGGCAGATACAAAGAGATAACTCACTCCTCCATGGCTGCTACATTTGCAGTGGTGATCTTTCCTTTAGTCCTCAGGGCATCAGAAACATGGCCATCAAACAGAAGTCCAAGTTTAGCCATCTTCAATACCACCAACCTCACAATCTCACCCAGATACATCCCACTGACCATTTTCTCAAAGCTACAAACACAGAAACAAACAGGTTTAAGGTGGAAATTATTTCAATAATGCTGTGCAGTATAATGAGAAATTCTGCTTTCCTCACATTTGTTTCCCTTGGTTGCTAGAGGCTGCATCCACATCTCGGTCAAACTCAGTGATGAAATCATCCAGAGCCCCGTCGTCTCCAAAGGCGCCCCACTCAGTGTTCACACACATCCTGCCCTCGTCTCCCTCCACCAGGTCGATGTGACGCAGACCCTCCATGTAGCATGCATTTGTGCCTGTACCTAAAGACAAACACGTACAAGAGGATACCCATGTATTAGTAAACACTGTTAATGTTCTATCCTTTAAGTCCAACAACATGGTACACTTGGCTAAATGATCTAATCCTGAACCGATGGAAATGTATCTCTACCCTGATTCTTATCATAATTGTAATCCAACAGCTATTTACCTTTCTTGAGAAATTGTCCAGAGATGAAAAGGTTGAATCAAAGAAGTTCAAAAACTGTATACAAATCCCCATGCTCATGCATGAAGACACTGAACCACTAGAGGGAGCAGTTCTACAACAAGTGACTGGATCACCCTGGACGTGATTCAACAGAGCATGTTCAGTCTATGGTTCAGTCACAAGCTGATCACCCCTGATTCTTAGGAGTGTCTCAGTTCAATTTGTTATACATTTGAGCCAGTTTTTATTTTTTTATTTATATTGTATGTATCACATATTGAGTCAGATATGTTATTTGTAGTTATTTTTGTCTCCTCACTGAGTACATTTTGTTTCAACAATTTCCTTTAAGGACAGCACTTACATATTTTTGAAATAAGATTTTCAGTAAATTATTTTTGACTTCAAACAGTGAAAACAAGCTGGTAGCCATACTTGACTAAACATTCTTCATACATTGTCCTCCACAAAGCAGCATCCAGGAGATTTTAGAAGCTTCACTTCATTTGGCTGTGTACTCGCAGTTCTATTGTATAGTTTCTGCTTATTATATGTCTACACTCATGCACTTTAACTTATGTCAATACTGTCCATTTACGACTCTGTTTTTGCACATTTACATTTAATCTTCCTATTTAAGACTAGTAATGCTTAGTTAAATCCTGGTTGTATATATTCACATTCTTAGTTTTGATATTTTTAATGCTTGTTTACTTTGTATTTAATATTATATTATGTTTAAATTTGCTAACATTGTGTTTTTTACTCATATTGTGTGTTTGGATAACCTGCTGCTGTAACGCCACAATTTCCCAGTTTGGGATCAATAAAGTAATTCTATTCTATTCTATTCAACTGTCTGCTTCATTAATTACATACATTTCTCTGAACATGAATGCACTCACCAATGATGAGTCCGACATCACAGTAGTTGTCATCAAAACCGCAGGTCATCATGGTTGCTACAGTGTCATTAACCATGGCTAACACCTCTACATCCATACCCTGCAGAGGGAATTACAGAGACAAAGTTTGAACATGTTACTCAGTGTTAAGATGCATTGCATCAGGGGCACTGCTTGTCAACAGACAAGGCAGACAACCGCTTGGGGCCCCAGGCCAGTAGGGGGCCCCCAGGTCTGACAAAGTTTAAACTGCACCAGTGAAAAATCTTTATATCGTTGTAAAATAATGCTTATTTAGAAAGTCTGTACTTTTTTTTTTCAGTTCACATTATACTATATTTTTGTTGGTGTCAGATCATTTTGGCATAATGTTGATAAATGCTGGATGGAGGGGCCCCCAGTAAATTTTTGCCTAGGGCCCAAACTGACTCTAGAATCACCACTGCATTGCAGTCAGGTAAGTGTTGACCAGTAGACGAGGTTATCAGTATTATAGATACTTGATTTGTTTTTTCTGCAATCCTACAGTTTAACCGTATGTTGAGTTCCTTTTTCTGTCAGTTCTGAAGTAATTCATCACTCCTTGTAAACATTTCTACAACCTAAAATATGAGTAATATTTATTGGTTTGTCCTTCTTTCAAAATGACTATAATAAGTATAAGCTGCGTGCCAGGAAAATGATCCTCAATAGTCATGTCTTTGAGACTTTGTGACTAACAAATGTAAAATAATGTATGGGTCATTCAGACAACATACCCCAGTTCTGTCGATAGCGTCTCTGAGGACCTGGACCACATCTTTACCCTGAAGACCTCGGACTCTGTACTTTTTACTCCAGTTCAACAATAATCCCTGCAGAGGAAGAAAGGAAATAACAACTCAATATACAACAGTAACATATTCAGCAGCTCATGAAAACCAGATGAATGTTTGAGGTGTTATTACTTGATCCAAGCTGGACTGTTCACATGGGAAAGAGAAAGTAAAAGCCAGAGGATGTTTCTTCTCCATGCTGATGTTTTTCTCTTGCATGAAGTCCTTGAGAGACTCTGATACATGGTCAAAGAGCTACAGACAGAGAAAAGAAGAAGAAGAAACACAATTCAGGGTTTAAAATATGTCATTTTTTTTGTTGTTGCATACCTCTCACATACTCGTCAAAATCAGGGGGCTTCTGGATTCCTTCTTTCTGATCCCTTTAAACTCAACTCCCCTTGTTCTTCTGTTTTTAACTGCTCATGTTTCATGTGTATCATCTCCTCCTTTGCACCTCCTTACCTCTGTTCCTCTCCCAGTCAGAAGCTCTTTGGGTATCGGGTAGGTCTTCTCCTCAATCTCCACTCCTCCTTTCCTGATCCCCATACCCTCTCTCACTTTCACTTGGAGCACCTTAAACTTGGACCCTCCGAGATCCAATGCCAGGAACTGTCCTTTCTCTGCCGGAGAAAAGAAGGGGGAGAAAAAAAGATGTGTGTGTATTTTATATGTTTCTTTGAAACAACCTAAACCTTCTAACCTTCTGAACATTGTTAATGAGATGTACCTGTTCCATCAGGGGTGGAGCGAACATGTGTCGGCAGCATCTTCACAGCCGCTGCGGCGTTGCTCTCAGATGAAAGCCCTTTCTTTATTTCAGCCTGGAAACGAGCCGAAATGTCTCTGAGCTGGTCGTCATGGAGTCGCATAGCATACAAGAACCGGTCCACCTAAAAACACAGAGAGCAAAAATAAACTAGGAGTTGGGATATCTTTTCCCTCTGACTGGACTGACACAGTGAAAACAAACAAAGTAGATCAGTTTCTTCACTGATGATACTGTCGTGTTATCCTGAAAGTTTACGTTTGCCAAAAAATAACATTGCTGCAAATTATGCAGTTGAAAAACTCAGCTTAAGCACTTCTTTTTAAAAACGTATTTCAAGAGTTAGTGTTAGAAATGACCTGAATTAAGAGTCACTTTTTGGTAATAGTCTTTTTTTTTTACTCTAAACTTATAGTTTGAGTGAGAAACAAGAAAACCGTTGGAAGGAGAAATGTATCAGAGAATCTTCCAACATTTATTCCCACACTGTAAACTGAGCCTGTATACGTGTCGGGACATGTTGAGGGGACAAGGTCACTCTGTGGAAGCACCTGGCTGTATGTCACAGTGATTGTGTTCTGTTGGACTATTATTTAACTCTCCTGTAAGGCACTTTCAGTATGTGTTAATTTTGGTGCCCAAAAACGTTGCTGATATAGTTCTAAAAATGGGTTTGAATTGCTGTTGTTTTTTTTGCCAAAAACTAAATCTCATTCTGCTTTCTTCTAACAATCAATGTATCACTCATATGCCATCTTTGCTTTACAATTATGTTGTTTCTTTACTTGTTAATCACTTTATCCCACACATCCCCAGACAATAAAAACTCAAACTCTTAAAGAAGTCAATCTTTTAGTGGATTCTCGTGTTTGCTTTTGTTGTTGATACAGAGGCATCATCAGTAGCTAAAACATCCTCATGAGAAACCTCAGTCACAGCCAGCATCACTTTATAAAACAAAGATGTCAACCTTGTTTATTTTACCCTTTAGAGTCAATATTTTGCTCCTGGGAAAGTGTTTTGATTGGATCTGAAGTAGTGGCACTGCCAGTAAAAGTTAATTATTTCTCAGAAAATACACATTGTGACGGAGGAAATAATGATTATGAGTATCATGAACATACTACTACAACACATGTCTTCTGATTTTGTAAAGCTGGTTGCAAACAGGTTGGAAATTCTTCATAATAATATCAGGATTTCACTTTTTCCTTGTAATACTGTAATGTTAACTCTGCCAGAAGTTCCCAGAGTTAATGATGCAGAACTATGGTAATGTATCAAACTGAGGCCAAAAAATGGTTTGCTGAATGAATGCTTGTTCAGGTCTAAGGTAATTTCTTCAAATGAGAGATGGAGGATGTTTTATATAAAACTAGGAACACTTCCAATATAACAAACAGGACCTATTTCTAATTAACTGAAAAAACACTCATCCAGTGCACTTTTATGAGTTTAAGTATACAATGATTATTTTCCAATACATGATAATGAATGCAAGTTTACCATGTTCAAATTTGATTGACTCACATGTTCCCATTCCCCTCTTAAAACCTGACAGCAATCTGTCGTCTAATATGACCTTCTCAGCAGCACATTTCACTCGTGTTCCACTCCCGGTCCTGACGCCTTTTTGATGCATGTCATCCCCCACTATCTCTCCCCACATTTCATGTCTTTCTAAAGCTGTCTTATCTACTAAAGGCCAACAAGCCTGAAATGTACATGTTGAAAAATTATTTTTAAAAAAAACACTGCTGCTGGAAGAAAAGGTTTAATAAGTTGTGTGAATGATGTAACCCTGTGGATTATCTCTTACCTTCTTTGTGGGATCCTCCTGAAGTTTGGAGAAGAAGAAGGATACAAGATGAACCGCCAACATCTTGACAACTCGGTGAAAACTTCAAGTTATTTTGTAAAATCCTCTGTATTCCTCACAGCTGCACACACCACTGAAACATGGTAAAAAAAAGAAAGAAAAGAAAACACCTACACGTTCACTTTGAACACATTAAAATGCAAACGGTATAACTTCCCTGCCTTCCTGCTCTGATAGTTTAGTTTTGCTGAGTCAGTGAGCAGAGACCAACCTCTAACTTAATGATTAACATGCCAAACCCCAACTATATCATCTAATCTTCCTATCTTACTGCCAAACCCTGTCTGCTTATTGTTTTCAATCAGTGTCTCTGATGACTTAAACTGGAGCTTAACTGAAGGTCTATTTCATTAAAATAAGGAAGTGGGATGTTTTTTCACATGTTCAATATACTCTAATCGACTGAGAACGTTGGAAGGCCTACGTTCTTCATACTTTATATTTCTTTCTATGTAGGTAAACAAACAACTCAATCAAAGATGCAACGGCTTGGCAACAAAAAGTCCAACAGTTGGCCAATCTTTTTAAATGCATGCAGATGAGCCCAACAATGCACGACCTCAGGAAACATTCATTTGACTTTTCAGTGAAGTGCTTGAGTCTTAAAGATATGAAAAACATGAGCTTCGTATATATTGCAGAGATGTGTAAAAATACAAAATAACAAAATCCATCCATCAGTTATCAATACCGCTTTTCTCGTCCTGGGTTGCGGGATGCTGGAGCTGATCCCAGCTGTCATTGGGCGAGAGGCTGGGTCAGCTTTTCACCATGTTCAATAATGATTTTGTCTTTTGTGAGCTTCATATCTCAAAATAAACATGAATTTAAGAAATGTAAAACACAATAGCGTTTTAATAAACAATATACAAACAAGAAAAAATATGGCATCCTATCTGTATAAACACTTTACAGTGCTGAGCTCAATTCGGTCTGTTCAAACTGCTTAAAGAGACGCACAATATTTCAGCTCTGTTAAACTTTATCACTTCATCACTTTATCCAGCTCGTGCTGTTCAGAGGTTTTACTTTTCAGTCTACTGAGCAAAACGACAGTGAACTGATATAAATCCTGCAGAACATGCATACAGTTAAAATGATTCCTGGTCAAAAAACATCTGAAACAGCATTTTACAACAGTGTGTGTCTCCAATCAAACATTAGGGTAGTCAAAGTTGTTTCATTATTAGCAGGTCAGTTTGTAATTGAGTGAAATAAACTGTGTATCATCAGGGAACCATCAGTGTCCGAAGTGATTCACTCTATCATCTTATTTTAACAGGGAAATGTCAAAGAGCATCACTATTCTCCCAGCACTGGTTACAGTTAGAATATATGTAGGTTGAAGGAAACATATCTTGTGAGTCTTTAGCACAGTTAAAGAAGATATGACAGCCCTGTGATCACACTTTTTTCCGTTAATCTCAGTTTTTAAGTTAACTGAATTTAAACACACACACTGATGATGTCTCAAAGTCTAGTAATTTGGAATACTTTTAGTGCTTGAATTGTGAATAGTTTCAAAGATTCAAATCCAGGATAATTTAAAAGAAACCAGCAGATATTATGCAAGGTGTAGATAACACGTGGGTTCAATCAGTTCAATTCATGATCTCCATGGAAACATCTTTGCTCATGTACATTGACCGACACGTCATCGTTTTCCCCTTTCATTTCTTTTTCTTTTTTTTTTTCCCTTTGGTGTCATTATTGTTATCATCTGGATGGAGTGCACTCTGATTGCTCATCTCCTGCTTCTTGTCTTTCGACCACTCCTTCTGAAGCTGCTGGAGCAGTTCAGGAGTTAGCAGCCCGTCTCTGACCAGCCGACTAGCGAGAGAGCTGTCAATCATCTCTCCTGAGCCTCTTTGCCCCCTCAGACTTTTACGGCCAAACAAATAGCCACTGCTTGTGGCTCCATTGTAAGTGCCAGTCTGTCTGCGCCTGCTGCTCTGGGTCTGCAGCGGGGGGGCGATGGTCGGGTCTGTGGCCTTGATGAGACGGGTGATGTTTCGGACGCCCTGTTGGATGATGTCATCAAGTTCCTGCTGGATTTCTCGCACAAAGCTCGTGTCTGGGAACATGTCCATGAAACGGTAGCTACAGAAGATAGACAGAGGAAACAATAATGATTAGGATGAAAAACAAAGTCCTTTACTTATCTAATTTAAATACCAGGCAGAGGACGTTACCTTAACCAGAGGTACAGATCTAACACATCATGAACGGCCTCCAGGTGAACCAGGTCTTTGATGTTTTTGGGGGCAGCCAGAGGCCAGCTGACATGACGGCAGACCCAGTCAAACGTCAGGGGTTCGTCTCGACTGAACTGACGGGCAAACTGAAATAGAAATGACTTATATTAGTGCATCGAGACAGTATTACAGGGCCGTTTGTAATGTATAACTGAGAAGCAAATGAAGGAAATATGTTTCAAAATGGCCTTGAAGAGAACGAGAGTGTAATCATGTTAATCAAATGATAAGAAAAAAAGACAATAAAGCAACACAACACCAGAACTATGATGCATTATAACTACATTATTACTTTATTAAACTAATGAAATACTTTTATTAAGCATTTCATCTCTCCACAAGCAAGAATCACCTTTCTTCTACTCATACTAATTAGCACCTCTGAATCTCAAAGGTTAGCTGTTAAGGACGACTTTAATACTGGAGCGACTATTATCAGTGTTAGAAAACCATAAAGTATGGGAGCAAAGGTACACTGCCTATAAAACTACTTTTATTTCTTTACAACTCTGAATCTGAGTCAATGGTTTGATAAACAGAAGAATCCTGAACTGCAAAGTAAATGCTAAATAAAAAACTGGCCTTAAAAGCAACAAAAGATTAGAAAGTAAAACTGAATGTGTTAATGTTCAATTCTGAATCGAATAGACCCAGTGACTGGTGTTCTCGTTCGTCAGCCTTATTTCTTTTTATTCTCGCTCCTTTAACCTCGTCTGATCTCATGCACTCTGCACTTGTTAACCTTTCCTCATCCTCACCTTTAGAAAGGAGGTGCACACAAAAGGTTGTTTCTTGTTGATGGGAGCAGTACAGAAGACGTAGCGTGACCTCAGGTTGAGCGGGATGTGCTGAATCATGTCGGCTAGGAACTTGAAGTCGTCAATGTTGCAGACAAAATACATCCCGTCCACCTGAGAGAGGCTGACAAAGATGTCCTGCAGGAAAGAGATGGAGAGCGAGGAGAGAGTAGCAATGTTTGTCAGGAGAAGCAGAGGAGGCTCCCCATAAATCTTAAACTGGGGAGTTTCAGTGAAATATGTATTTTTTTTAAACCAATGTTTAAAATCTTGAGCATTGTGTTTGTGCCTTCATATATGTAGCTATTGGACTGAGTGACTCTGAATATGTTTCTGCTGATAGAGAGAGATTTCTAATAAGACTAGATGTTCAACACCTGAGCACACACAGCAGGTGGAAACACATTTGACAATCGTTCAGAGGGACCGAAAGGTTGTGATTTTTTTTTCTAATAAATTGGAGAGGCTTAGCACGAGTAGTGTACAGGATTTTTTTCTTTTCAAAGTGATAGTTGGATGTCCTACACGCCCACTTCACAAGTTAGTTGGATGTGCGAACACATCCTTTAAAAAAAAATCAAAAAACAAACTTTTAAAACTTCAAGCAAGAATGTAAACAATGAGTGTAGAGCACCCTTCACTGTTTCACTCATGGTCGTTATGTTGTCCAACATTTTCAGCTCATGATGATCTCATAATGTTGCTTCAATGCTGAATAAAAAAGGTAGGAGAGGGACTGAATGTATGCGAGTGCTCACCACAAGGTTGGACAGTGTAGCATCAGGTAGATGATAGGCGAACATCTCTATCTGCTCCGCTGTAGGATGCAGCCCTGCAGTCTGAGACGGAGACAAACAACAAACAACATTTCAGCTCACTATTGAACTGATAGAACACACAGTGAGGCTTCTTCCAGGCTTAAAGTGAGTGTTTTAGAGCATGTCTGTGTAAATGATCACCTCTATGGCGTCTACAGAGTGGCTGAGTATTTCCTTCAGAACAGGCAGATCGTCTCTGTGCATGGTGGTGGCTTCACCCTCTTTGAACTTGGAGGAGAACCTGAAAGAGGAGGCAAGTTTAAAACCATAACTGGACAAAGTCAAATGTTTTGAATTCCTTTCCTTCTTAACATATAGATATCACGTAGAGTGTGACTGACCTCCCTGCTCTGCCTGCTATCTGCAGAGCTTGTGATGTGCTGATGGTCTCCATCTGTTTCTCCCCTTTCTCGTTTATATTTGGCTTCACCAGACTGTTGAAGATGATACGTTTAATACTCCTGCAGAGAGGGGGCGGGAGGGGGGACACAGGCAGAGAAGGCGATAGATTTGAGCTCATGAATTGAATTGAGTTGCTGCTGTCTTTCAACTTTGTTAGAGGTATCTATTATAATTTCAGTCCATTTCACAGCCTGTTAAATGCTCCTCACAGTGGCTTTAATAGAAATCTGATCATTAGATAAAGATAGATGTAGATAGATAAAAGTTACAAACTGGAGTCCTGTTAAAGCTGCAGAGGGTAGGAACATGAGATGTGTGATGACCCCTAGTGGTGAATGCTGAACATGCCGGGGAAATAACAGAACAATGAAAAGGTACTAGATAACTAACATGTTGAACTTTCCAGATAAACAAGATGGTTACAAGCTGAAGGTGGGTGCAACACTTCTATAGAATAGTGAAAGCTTGACTTAACAAGGCTGTGAAAACATTGGGAAATTCAGATTGTCTTCTTTAATCTTTTAATTATCTACAGCCCTATTCAGACGCCCGTTTCAAGCCGCGATATTGACGTCCCTGTGACATTTCTACTTCAATCTCAATGTCAGAGAGGCGTAATGGGGGGAACTGCATGTAGGACTTTGTGTCTATGTGGAGCTCCAGCGGTGCTGTGCTTCCGCAACACTGAAACACAACGTGAATTCACAGCACTATTACACCGTCTGTAACCTGGATCTATCTACGGTTAGGGTTAGGGTTACACCGATGCAGAATCAATATGAATGAACAAAGACAGGATGATGGCTGAGCTTAGTTGCAGGGCTTTTGCAACAAAAAAAAATCTGTCTCCAAAGTGCCAATGTTGAGGGAGGGGACTGCACAGTAATAACGTGTGTGATGGTATTTACAGGTTCAGGCCCATTCCAATGGCATCTGTAGCAACCAGGATCTTGCAGGGGTCATCGGGGTCATTGAACTTCTTGGCCTGTGAGAGCTTAGTGCCTGAAAATCATAGAAAAACTTTACTTTTTTCTCTATGGCACAGTTTCTTTCTTTACAAATAACTCAAATATATTTACTATGACTGAAACCAAGTTGAAATATTGGGTTGCAACTTAAAGACAAACTTACATCCTACGTAAAAACTCACCTGGAGGTAAACTCCCATAAATGACTGCACATTCCTGCCCTCTGGCCTCAATCTGCCTGCTGATGGAGTAAATGTCATTTTTACTGAAGCAGACAATACAGTCTCCAGGACTCAAGTTGTCTAATGAATCCACAGCTTGGTCGAGGATTGTGAATGGAGTTAGACGCTTGTATGTGTTCACCTAGGGCAGAGAGAGAGAGGAGAGAGAGGAGAGGTCATCCAAAGACAATCATTGAAAGAATGAAAGCAGTGACCCTCTGCTCTTCCTCCTGTACAGCCTCACCTCCACCTCCTCTCCCGTCGTGTACATCAGCTCTCTGATAAAGTCTATAGCTGCAGGTTCACCACACACATGAATCTCCTCTGCACACAAACCTACACATACAGAAAAAAAAACACAATGTAAGAATGTGTAAGGCAACGAGGGGTGACCATGACATAAATGTTGTGTTTGATGTGTGATGACATTCAGATTCCTTAATCCTTGCTCGATTATGATGGATGTGTTACAAACCCAGTAGTGCTCTGGTCCAGGCCCAGCCTCTGGAAGGATCTCTGATCATTTGAATTTCATCGACTACAGCCACTTCATCTAAAAAATAAAAATAAAAAAAAATCAAACATTGACACACAGATGATATTTCATAGAAGGCTATTCAAGGCAAACCACAGGGACATTTAGAAACAATGAACGATAAAAAAAAATCAAGATCACAATCAAATGTTGTGGCCTAAATAAGATGTAGATCGTTTTTGTCCCTTTACCCCCACCCCCCTTGAATTCTTTGAGATTTTAAACTAAACAGAATCAAACTCAAAGGCAAGTTCAATGTGAATCAAAACAGATCAGCTGAGGTATATTTATGTTTTCATATACAAATCTTTTTGTAGTGTGTTTTCTTACAAGGTGTTGTCACATTGCACATCTCAATGGTACAGGCCACATGACCAGACGCTCGACCCTCCAAGTCAACGAAGGTCCTTTCCTCTCCAGTGACTAAGTCACACGGCACATCCTGCAAGAGCATACGCACAAATAATAAACAGACACAGAAATAGTAGATAGTACAATATGCTGAGGAAGAAGAGAAGAGATGCTTTAAATAGATAACCCCAACAATAAGAATCTCTTTGCAGACCGTTTTAAAAAGGGAGAAAAACAATGCAGCAGAACAAGAGTTTACATCTCTTTTATTACAACTATTTTTTTCCTCGTGTTTACCTGGAGCATACATTCCTACATTTTACCCAGACTGAGCTGATTTATAAGACTTCACAAAACTCCCTTTGGTTTGATGAATTGTTTTTCTATAGTATCTTTATGCAGTGGAACTACTTTGAACAGATAAGTGAAACTTCACTTCAGACAGAGCAGAGGACAGGAGAGAAAAGAAACATACAGCATTGTTGCTCTTCTCAAAGATCTCGTGCGCCAGCAGCTTCAGGGGGCCACAGTACACTCCAGTCTTCGCAGCCAGGTAGCGCTGGATGGCATGGTAGGTTTTGCCACTGTTGGTGGGACCAGCATGGAAAATGATCTTCCTCTGGATGGCACGTGCCTCTGGGTACCTGACAGAATATCACACACGCTGTAACCACATAGTTATATTGTTCATGCTTCTTCAAATATTCTGTGAAATATTGTAGAGGTACAGGTGTAAATCAACTTAAGAGGTTTAAACATCATTTAGAGTAAATGGGCCTTACCAGTTAGCCGGGACTCTGAGGTCTGAGATCTTTCTCAGGTCGTCCATACAGTCCAGCATAGGGAAGATTTGCTTAGCATGACGCATAAAGTATGGATAGATGTCGTCTATATGACCTGAAGCACAACAGAAATTAAATTAAACAAAAGGTGTACTCAAATTGATTAATATATTATCTATCGACATGACCCCATTTGGGGGAATAACGGAAAATGGTCAAACCTGCTCCATAGCAGATGTCACTGAGGATGATGTGCAGGTCAGCGGGGATATTTGTCAATTCCAGGATGTACTTCCTGAAGCTAATGAAGGCCTGGTGAAACAGACGTGCTGTGAACACATAAAAAGAGAGACTTAATGCTAACCATACAAAGCATGCCGGTTACGGGGCGCCAGCGGATTAGTGGTTTCTTTGCAGGCCCCAATGTACAGATGTGAGTGTCCTCGAAGCGGACAGCATCGGTTTGAATCCCACCTGTTGCCTTTGCCGCATGTCATTCCCCACTCTCCCTCTCTCTCCATCTCTATCCACTGTCCTGTCTCTCAAATAAAGGCATGCTTGTTAGGTTGTTTTCAGTCGTGTTCATTCACAAAACACATTATAAAGGTAACAATAAGGTACCGTCTACATTTTTGGAAGCATACTCCAATCAGTGTGTTACTCAAAGACACGTTGAACTGTGGAAAATAGGAGCAGTGGAGTGAGCCCCCAAGCCTTAGAGATAAACAGACAACCAGTTTGTCATTAGTTTAGTCAAATGAGTCTTGAGGCATATCATTTTATGAAACTAGACAGAAATTCAAAACCCTGTAATCTGCAAAGAGCAATTAATGAGGTTTTTGGTGACTGAGTAAAAGACTGACAGATAAGGCGAAGAAAGTTGACCTTGGCTCTGAAATTGGAAAACAGTGTTTTTGACATCTGTGAACTAATGTGAGCTAATAACTTCTCACCATCCAGGCCACTGTCTGCTGCCAGCTTCTGCATCTCCTTCCTCCTATAAAACCTGTTCAGAACCTTCAGCAGCTCACCTGAAACACAGACACAAACAGCAAAGAGAAACAAGTCTCAGAAAACACAGGTGTTTGCATTCATTTCTTTAAAGAGAGGTTCATGTGGAAAAACTTGTATCTGTCTGTGGCCCTGTGCTCAATTATATACCAGAATGAAAGACACTACAGGACAGTCGATTCTTTATCTATGCTCTGTATAACAACGTAAGAAGGAAGGAATAGATACTGTTAGATCGTTGTTTTTTTATTTTACTATTATATATTTTTATTATTATCATTATTTTTCTTTAGTATTATGATATTATTTTTGTGTTGTTGTTTTTTCTTTTCTATTTTTTTAAATTATTTTTTTGTGTTTTGTGCTTGTCTTTTCTTTTTGCCCCCTGGTATGGTTATGTTATTGTAATGTATATGTCTATGTGTGTGTATATGTATGGGCGGGGAGGGGGAGGAGGGGGGTATGTGTCA
This sequence comes from Labrus mixtus, assembly GCF_963584025.1. Classification (NCBI taxonomy): domain Eukaryota; kingdom Metazoa; phylum Chordata; class Actinopteri; order Labriformes; family Labridae; genus Labrus; species Labrus mixtus. Next base: position 26,071,665 of record NC_083612.1, on the reverse strand, counting down.
TGCTACCAAAAAAGAAAATTGTCCTTAATGATTATTGTATCATGATACCTGTCAAATTAATAAAGAGATATTGTAAAAATAAATAAATAAAAAAGAGAGCACTGATATCAAAGAAACGTGAACATTGGACATCTCAGATAGCTTTAGTACATTAAAAAACACTTGACAGCAACAATAAGGTGTTATTATGAAGTGCAAGACTCACAGGTCACTGACATTGTTACTCATAGACCAGCTCAGGTGAATTGACTCACTTTTCTCCAGAGGTTGGGTCAGCTCTGCTCCCACACCTCCATCTCCCGAGGGGTCAGGCTTCAGAGAGACGGGGACAAACAAAGAAGTGTCCGGGGGCTTTGAAGATGAACTGTTAGACACACTCCTGCAGCAAAGCACTGAACAAGCCCGATGTTCACTATGTAACAAAGCAGACTCTGAAGACACATGACTGCTACCAGCGGTGATGCGGACAGCTCGGGGATTAATGTGGCGTCCAAGCCGAGAAAAGAGATTCAAACACCGGTTTACAGACATCACTGCGAGTCGGTGGTGTCCCCAGCGTGAGCACACAAACTGTGCTAGATGTGTGCCATGCTGTTCAACAAGTGTAAATATGTGGATTACACAGCACCGCTACAGAGGACGGTCAACACACTCCACTTCCGACGGACACAACGTGGGCCAGGACCCGCTCTTTCTCAGCTGCCCACACATGTGCCTGTGTGAATATTGAGCACAAAAAAACAGACTTGTACTCAGTATTGGAAGCCGCCCGCTCAAATAAGACAACCTCGGGGAAGATAATGAAGAGAACTGACAATTGAATTTATTTTTAACATACAGCAGAATGGACAGGAGAGTATGATGAACAGGCAAAAAACATGAACTCCTTTGTCAATAAATCCCAAGATCGTATATGGAACAACGAAGATGTCCCCTCCGTCTATAAAATATGTTCCAGTTTATTCCTTAGCACAATCTGTATAGACGATCTTTGAATGGGTCCCGTGCATAGACCGTAAATATTAAGGTCCTGTATGGTCGTAATATTTACAGTCTATGTGGTGCATTGACTGTGCCTCACATTCAAACGAAGTCACTCTTCAGAAAAGATTTTTAACTGGATTGAGAAATGTAGGCGATAAAGTGTACCAACTCCTTTTTTAAATCAGGTTTATTTATCTACAAAGCTATACTTTCCATTTAGTTTGTCTTATGCTGTAAATAATATCATGTGATGTTTAAATGCTTAAATTGAAAATCAAAGTGTTATTTCCTTTTCAGGTGACTGAAGAGGTGGAAAAGAACTATCAACAATTAATACAGAGATCAAATATTGAAATATAACAATGTGCAACTGTTCTAGTTTAAGATTCTATTATATCTTGTACACTTTTGGAAGGTGCTCTTCTTACAAAAAGCCTGGGCAAACCTGATGAATTTATAGATATATAATATATAATTTAGATATTATATATATACTCAGTTGGTAGAGTCGTCGCCTCTCAACCAGAAGGTCGAGGGTTCCATCCCCAGCTGAGCAACATGTCCGATGTGTCCTTGGGTAAGACACTTAACCCTGCATTGCTCCCGCTGCTTCGGTGGCGGTGTATGAATGGATTAGTGTTGTACTTACTCTCTGATGTACGTCGCTTTGGATAAAAGCGTCTGCTAAGTGAATTGTAACAATAATATATAAATTAATTGGCCACTGCTCTGGATCTCCTGAGAGCTGAGGGTTACTTTCCACTTGGAAGTCAAGTTGGATACCAATGATTTTATTTTTTTTAAACACACGCTGGGGTTTACCTCATAATAATTGAGCTAAACTCTCCTTTTCATTTGTGGTATCAATAATCTTTCAAATAAATTGCTCTTTAAAACTAATTCAGTATAAATTTGCTTTATTCATGATTCATCTTAGCTATATATTTGGGTCTGGTGAAAATTCACATAATATCATACAACCACACACACGCGCACACGCACAGATTGATGGTATGATTAGACATTGTGTAAAGATTAACATGCAGACGATGAGAGAGAGACAGACAGATGTAACATTTGAGTTTCTTCATAACCATTTTTTAGGCATTAAAAATACAACAAACCCTTCATGTAGTGCTCAGAATGACAGGAAGTGTTTGACAGCAGGAGTAGAGGAACCATGACTTTATAATAAATAACACCGTTTCTAAACAAAAGACCGGAGTGCAGGGTCAACAATAGAAGCTGTAACAGTTAAAGTGACCAGAGGTTCATGTAATGAAACATGTAACATGACAGCACAACTTTCAAACGTGAGAGGAAAAAAAGCTGTTGTCAATAAAAGTGGTAGTGATGTAGAAATGACAGTATTGTTCTCTCTGCTACAGACACAGGAGATCTCTGAGGTGTGGTTGTCCTTGAGTGATGTTCAGTTGCAGCTTACATGAGCACTTTAAACAAAGTGAAGAATCAGAAGAGAAAGTGCAAAGCCGGCCACAAATCAGAACTTAAGAGCAAAATCAACCTACACACAAGTCAAGTAAAATCACCAAACGCTGTGTACATGTGTGTGTACGTGTGTACGTGTGTGTGTGTGTGTGTGTACATGTGTGTGTGTGTACATGTGTACATGTGTATACGTGTGTGTGTGTGTGTGTGTGTGTACATGTGTGTGTGTGTATGTGTACATGTGTATACGTGTGTGTGTGTGTTTCTTCTAAGCAGGACCTAAACAGCCGGTCTTAGTATCACAGTGGAACAATGTTGAACTTAGTGTTTGATTCTGCATCTCTTCCGGTGTGCACAAGATCCAACATGACCATTTTAGAAGAAAAAAATAGTGTTCAGAAAAAAGAAAACTGCTGCTAGCTTAAAAGAGGGATGTGAAGCAACAAGAACAGTTCATCACTGCTAGCTTAGCATCATTTCAGCTACTTAAACATGGTTTTAATTTAAAATGCTAATAGAAACCATGTGTAAGTAGCTGTTGAACATCATTTCAACATTTTCATGCTTTGAATTTGAGAATCTGTAGACATTTTTTTTTTATACATAAACTGCAGTAAGATGAGCCGTGATTCAAAGGTTCAGTTCAGCCCAACTTCAAATAAATACATTTTAGCAACACAGACTTAACAAAATACAAGTTTTAAGATCTCTCTCTCGTTTCCTTGTATATTTCTTCTTCTGCCACAAGTCAATGGAGGTCAATGGAGTACCATGTGGTGGCCCAGCTCTGATCTTGTCTTACTTTATTCTCTCTCCACATTTGGATACATAAAGGATCAAACCAAATGCTCAAAGCCCTAGAAACACCTTGAATTCAAGAAGACATCAAGGGGACCCTTAGAAACCTTACAAGGCAGACATATAGTTAGGTAACAGACATCACCAGTGAAGACTGCATAAATATTCATCTTAACTATCTAACTCGTGTGCATGTTTACTTGAAGAGCTGCAACTATTAGTGGGTGATTTGCTGCTGATTGAACATTAGCTTCAGTCGTTTTTAACGGAAACATTTTCATTTTCTTACCTCCTCAAACATTTGTTTTCATTTCTCTCCTTTTGAATATTTTTTGTTGTTTCATGTTGACTTCCAGAGAAAACAGATAAAACCCAGATGTCCTCTGAGTTTCTGGAAAATTGTGAAGGAGCCTTTCACTTTTCTGGGCATGATATAAAGACTAAACCTTAAATCAATTAATATGCATCAAAATAACTGAAAGAACAATAAGCTGCAGCGCTTAAGGATTTTTATATAGTTAAATAAGATCTAAATAGAGTAACATTGAAACGATTGTGCCCATCATGACTCAAACCCATTACTTGTATGAAATGAGACCAACAAAAGAGAAGATGAAATTTGGGATTAATGGACAGACAGACTTCAGCTGCACTGAACCATTAAGCAGATATTTGGGTGGAAAGAGCAGCCTGGAGCATCATGGCTTAAACACAGAGTTTGTGAATAAACACAGAGTGCATGTGTTGACTCATAGCTAAGTGTCCTTCAGGTTGTTCCCCACGTCTTGAATATTTGCAATCGTCGGTTGACTCCAGGGAGATCTTTTTGTAACATTTGTGTGAGGGAGGATGCCAGAGGAACTCCTGTAAACATCTGTCCAAATATGCAACAAAATAAACTCCTGTTGCAGGTGATCGGGACACTGGGTGTGGTGGCTGTCTGTAACAGTCTACTTCTTTCTTCTTTTGCTCCTGTTTTATGTTGTGCTCAGAAAACTGCAGCAGTAGGGGACTGTTTGGCTCCACTTGTTATGTGTGTGTGTGCATGTGTGTGTTTTCAGTCTGAGACACCAGGGTTACATTTGCCTTGACTTTTAGCATTCAGCCGCCTTGGATTGCATTCTTGTGCATTTGTATGCAAGTGTGTTTGAGTCTTGTAGGGCAGCGCGACGGTGGTCGGACAGCTCAAATCAGAAGCTGTGAAGCAGTGGGGGGGAGGGGGGGGGGGGGGGGGGTGTTCTGAAGGTATGTTATGTGTGTTCATGTTTACAGACAGTTCTCAGTCCAGGGAGAGAGTGGAGCGGCCCTCACACCTCTGGCTGTTCAGCAGTGAAGAGTTGCGGTGTTTCTGTGTTCAGTTTCAGTCATTGCTTTGCCTTCACATCTCGGGCTGCTCTGCGGTGACTGGCTGGGGTCGGGGCTCAGGGGACTCGTAGCGCTGATGGAAGTTTCTTTTCCTCAGCTTCTCTGGAGCTTTTCTCCACAAAACAATCTCCTAAACACACAGAGAGCGAGAGAGAGAGAAAGAGAAAGGAATAGATCACTGAACACCTTCAGAAATAAAAAAAGAAGACGTGATTGTATATGAGCACTTGAGTTGTGGCATCACTAACATTCATTTTGTTAGTGGTACCAACATTATAATGTTTAATATCAATAATGAACCACAGTTGTAATTTTGCTTGACATAGAATCAAACCAACTAGACATTCAATGTGCAGCTGTGTCGTGTGTCATTTCACACAAAAATATAAATAAACAGACACAACTAGATGATTCTAATTTCCCATGAGTGTCTCTGTGTGCTGGAGAAACAGTAGCACTCATTGATGCACATTACTTTTGCTGTGGAATAGATGCAGGTGTTACCTGTTGTTTGAAGTATCTTCTGTCCTCTTCATCCACCAGCACCAGATTAAGAAAGTAACGTACAGAAAACTTCTTGTTGACGTCCCTCATGGTGGGTGTTAAGTCATATCCTGTTCAGAAACAGAGCATTAGTATGCAGTCAGTGCAACAGAAAGTCAAAATATGTTTAAAGGCTTTAATGATAGGAACGTTGTTACACACAATCGACAACGCCTACTGTGAACTCAGCTGTTATAAAATTAAGAGAGTAAATTAAAGTCCCAATTACAAAATGTTTTTCAGAGAACAGAAGAGAAAGATCAATTAAGAAGATGAATTACCTGCCAGAAACAGTCTGATGGGGATCGACTCTCCTTTAACTGGAGCACCATCCATGATCTCGTACTTTGCAACCGTCTCTGTTTCTGTAGTAGTACTGGGACCTGAAAATGAGGACAACCGTTGCATTACGTGAGACATGATACAATGAAGTGGAGCAGAGCTGACAGGCTCCTTTTGGGACCCAAACACCACACAGAGGAGAAAACCAACAGCCGTTCAGCATTTTAAAGTTGGACAAAGCTAAAAGATGATGAAAGACAGAGTTAGCACAGATTGGTGGGTTTCCATTTAGTTAGTTTCATTTTTTACCCAGGATTAGTACCTATTCCTGTTATCTCCTTCTTGATGAGCTGCAGCTCCATGTGTTGGATCTTGATCCTGACCAGCAGGAAGTAGATCTTCCCAACGATCACGTCTTTCAGGTGATATCTAATAAAGAAACACATCAAGAGGAACCCACTGCTTTATGATATCTCAAAGGGCAGGGCGATTTCTGATTTGTAGGTCCAGACATCAAAACAAACGGAGTGAAATTGATCTTACTTTGATTTATTGTATTCAAACTCAATGTGCAGACAGTCTTCTATGCCAACCTCCATCTTGATCGAGTTGTTGACGTCTGGGTAGGTGGCTAACTGGTGGACGATCAACTCATATTCCTTCACAAGATCAGACAGACGACGAACTATTGTCACCCTGAGGAAATACCTACAAGAAGGACACACAAACACAAACACAACACAAGCTGAAACATTGCTGAACACGCTGTTATTAAAACACGTTTCACCTCTGCATCAAAATATGACTAGCAATAGGAAATATGCAGGAGAAATAACTCATAAAAATGTGTCAGAGAGACGGCTCCCTGCTTCACCTGTGCATACCTAACTCAAGAAGCCACAATATACTTCATTATGTTTTTACTGCTCAGTGCAACTCTCACACAGCTAATGCTGTTCTAGAGGATTGCTCGTTGTGTTCTTTTATACAATGACAGTAAAGTACCTATCTACCTTTCATTCTAACTTTAGTCAGAGTTAGGCTGCCTCTAAGATATATTATTCAAAATATATGATTAACCAAAATATAAATAAACCAAACTTTGTTGATCATAAAATTAAAAAGCAAAGAAAGCATTTTCAGAAGTCAAATCATATCTATAGATCACATAATGCAGAGGAAGTTAAGTCTTTACCATCAAACTATTTCATCTGTAGGCAGCAAAATCTGATATTTTCAACTTGTTGATAACCAAAACAACTGAGCACATTCTGTGCATTTTGTGAATCAGAGTTAACAGTTCAAGTGAGAGAAAAGCTGCCCTGCTGTTCTCTGTTGCTAAAGAAGAAGAAGGCCATCAAAATACGGGTTAAGAACCCCCACCTCCCCAACAGTTTGACTTCTTTGAGACCTTTTAATAAACATACCTTAGCCTGACGTTGGCTCCAGTGTAGGATTCATAGGGCTTCTCCACCTGCATGAACTCAAAGTCGTAGCTCCTGTTCTGGGCGAGTTCTCCAGGGAGAGCCAACTCTTTCACCAAGTCCACAAACTCGTGTGTGTTGCTCTTATCAGAGAACAGCTCTGAAACAACAGGCAGCAGACAGCAAGGTCAACTTACACTTCTTAGTGGACTGTATGGTTTATGAATCTAAAGAGTTGAGTCACACTAGGGCTACAGGAACAAAATTTGAAAATCTAATTATATTCAAAAATAAAAACAATATTTGAATGCTTAATTGCCATTCGAATATGTCATTTTGTTATAAATAAATAATTGGTTTAAATGTTTTGGATAACAAGTGAATCAATGCAGGTGAGGATGTTAAATGTTCCTTAAACAGTTTTACTAAAGTAGTCAGCCTAGATGTATTTTACTACAAACACCCTATCTTGAATTAGGTCACTACCCCTCTAACTAGAGCCCGCGAGCGTTTCATGTCGTGTCTTGAGGCTGGCTGTCCTCACTGCTTCATTTAAATATTTCATTCTTTGCTCTGTGAATTTGAGTTCCCCCTTGCAAACAGAATGACATCTAGTGCTTTGTATTAAAGTTGGACACGTGGATGTGTTTCGTATTGAGGAGCAGCACAACACACAGAGGCTCACGGTGAGCCGAAAAAAAAAAGTTTTCTCCGGTGTTGTTGACACAAGTCAAAGCTCAACATTTTAATCACGGATTTGGATATGATTAATGCATCGTTATCTCCACGTTGTACAACAAGCCAACAAGCTGTGCTGAGTGAGAAAAGCGAGTGTCAGAGCCTTGTAGTCATAGAGCCCCCCCCCCCCCCCTCCCCCTCCGAGTGACAGAGAGGGAAAATAGAAACATGGCGTCGCGCTGCGTCGCTCTGTTTGGGCCATATTAAAATGACAATGTGCAATGCATACATCCAAGTGAACGTTAGTCTGTGCCACAGCTTCCTGATAAAGAAAAAGACATGCAGTATGTGAGCAAAAGAAATTGCCTTAAGTTATCATATAGGATAAATAATAGCCTACAAAATTTTAAGCATAAAAAAAAAAAAAGGATTATATTTGAATATTAAAAATGATAAAGCATACAAATTTGAATATCTGCAGCTCTAAGTCACACTATAACAAGTTTAATACAGTACAGGCTTAATTTCCAGATTTCATATTCTTTCAACACACTGGCCTCGTTACCCTACTCCTTCTACAAATTCAGTGGGAGGAGGGTTTAGCTCCACTACAGCAGGCTGCACATGATGACCACATGCTCCGTTAAACCCTTTAGCCACATGAGAAAGCGAGCAGTCAATTGTTGACAAGCAGTTTTCCAGCTTTAACGAGCAAAGCACCTTTTGCAATTAATGTTGTGAAAGGCAATCTAGAGGTTTCAATTGTTAAACAGCAATATGAATACGTAACATTTTAATTATGTCTATTATTGCACTTAGAAGGAACAAAGCATTAGCCGTTGCAAAAGCCGGGACAATGCAAACAGATCATAACAGAGACATGAATCACGCTCACCTATCTGTCCAACAAACTCGATGCGAATGCCCTGATGCTCCAGACGCTTTCCTCCCTGCTTCACATTCAGATTTACCTGGAGAGCCAGAACTTGATCAGATCATTCAAACAAATGAACCAAAGGCCTGTTTGTGAGTATATGCTACATGAAAGAGAAAAACTAGAAATAGAAATGGAAGAACTGTCCCTGTCATGCACAATCACATCTGCTGGTAGTGCATTTGTAAACATTTTAGTTCAGTGTCGGAGCTAACAGCTTCAAGTCTTATGAAGCCTAGAAACCTATTTTCAAACTGTACAAGGGGAACACGCAAGAACAAAAACATCCCAAGAGTAAATGTGTGGTGGGTAGACTCCAGTACTTAAATATAGCTGATATTTCAGCTGACAAATTTGAGGGATCTGAATCATAGATGTTGACTTTGTCCTGAAGTCAGAGCAAATCTTGCACAGACTTGAAAAGAACCTTTATTTCCCACTGGGCTCAGTGGAAGAGAGGATCCCTTAATAGACTGCAGAGAAGTCCAATATATGCTGACTGAGCACATTTATCTTAAACATTAAATGACAGCTAATCTAAATCATGACCCGTGTGTGTAGCGTCCCCTTAATGAACCTTGTGAAGCTCTCCTCACCACTTTAGAATTCATGAAAACTTGGCTTACCTTGCCAGAGACAGACTCTCCGTCATAGAACAGATAGTGTTTCTCCACTTTCCCATCTTCTGTCTTTAGCTCGGCGGTCTTTCTGTTCTCTGCATCGTTCAGCAGAACGTCGATCTCACAAACCGGCCCAAACAAACCCCCTAGGAAACTCTGCAAAACACAAAGCACATCATTAAAAACGGCAGCGTCACATTTGAATACATTTATGACTGATAATAAATTAACCGGCTCATTATTTACAGAAAAGATGTAACATGGTAAATTCTTACTAAACAACCCTGCAGTCATGTGGTTGTGAAAAATGAGTCGTCAGACCGGAAACCCTTTTTGAATACTACTTAAACAACAAGACAGGATTAACTGTCGAGTTGGGAAGCTTCACATCATATGAAACTCAAAGTAGCAGCATCATGGATGATAACTGTAGGAATGTATTGCATCTCAAATGTTTACGTATACTTTATTTAACACGGTATGAGGTTATAAGTAACCATTACTTGCTTGCCATGTAGAGTGGCCCAGAATAAGGTGAAAAACACATTATTGAGTCTTCACCAATAATTTAGCCGTGTGTTCACAGTAGTTATTTGAGGGAACGTAAGAGTGAAGCAAAAAAAAGTGTGAGACAAAAACAACAATATCAATGTAAGAATACACACAGCTGAAAATGTTAAAAAGCTCCGAGCAATAAAATACAAGACATCTTCGTTGTCGCATCCATGTTGTTCCAACAATAAGACTTAAAGCTCACAGAAGAACAACTGAGAAAAGTGTCCATCTGAGGAGTTTCTTAACACATGTATGATGACTGAGTGCCCATGTTAGCTGACCTGCAAAGATTACAAACACCACGAGGCTGGCCAAGGTTTACATCTATTTGAATATAAGTGTGTGCACAAATAAAGGTGACTGATGGGTGTGCATGGAACAAGTTTCTTGTATTTACCATGTAAAGCTCAGAACAGAAGGGCAGCCCTTTACATAACTTGTCACCAGCTGCACAAACGCATATTTTCCCTCTTAGCTGGCATAAACACACAACACAACACAAGATAAATCTGATTCAATCATTAAAATGTCTGCAGGAACTAATACCTTAATAATAATAATAACTATTTGATTATAAAGGACACGTTTTTTTAAATGATATCATTAGGATGCATGTAGGCTATTAAAACTAGTATTAAATAAAAATGTCATGATAATCCAAGCAACAAAACATTAAAGTTAGTGATTACCACATTGTTATTAATGTAATTTAGTAGTGAGCTAAAGCTTGAAGTAAGTGTGTGATGTTATCCGACGTGCATGATGTGACATACGGTACAACTTCTCTTCTCTCTTTAACCTCCCTCCAGATACTGAAAACATAAAACTACATTAATAAAGCTCTAAAACTTAGTGAGCACTTGGAGCTGCTATCATCATTCACACAAATGTTTGCTGTCAGCAAAACATGAGTGAAAGAAGCCGAGACGGCCTCGTACTGAAGCTAACACAGCTAGCTTTCCTGTCAAAACTTTCATGTTGAACCGCAGCTGTCAAATCAAACACGTGTTAATGTCAGGGGGGGGGGGGGGTCACACAAATCACAACAGTAGTTTATCTCAAAGTAGTCCGGACAAGTGATGCATGTTGTTTGACTCACCATGTCTGCTGTGTAGACAGTTGAAGCTAACAGCTAGCCTCGCTCCGTGTAGCCTGTCTGACTGAAGAGGTAGTATCGAGACTCCCCGTCATGTGACCCGGGTCACGTGGCGCAGTGTGTGTGTGCAGGGCGCTGACATTTATCTCGATTGCATAAAACACACACACTGCCAACATTTACACTTTAATGTTTTCTCTCTTTCAGTACTGAATAGAATGTTGTTTACAATGCTGAACCATATGATGGCGCTCTTGAGCATCACTATCCCAGTTTTGGACCACATCCTATTTAGGAACCTTAATTAATCTAATTCCTACTACCGTAAAAACTTCTAGGTTTTTACTTCAGTCTATGACATTATCCTGCCCTTATTTAAGACAGGTGTCAATCAAAGACTGAACATTCAATATTTTCAAAGTAAAGACTAAAAAAATAGATTTACATCAGATATAATATTAATTGTGCATAGAAATGAGGGTCTACATGAACAAATTACACTACAAATAACTAATCAATTCACTAATGAGGGCTGTGTTGGCTTATGGAGCTGTGTCTTTAGCTGCTAAAAGCTCATGTTATAACATGAACATGTGGCTTGAGAAAAGAAAAAACTTTGTTGTCATGGTTTTAACAATTATTTCCATCTCTACAGCCATCAAGCTGATAGTGTGTCTTGCTGCTTTTTCTTCTTATTTTTGATACGCAGACTATTTCAACACTAAATGAATAGGGGTCTTTAATTGAGAGCTGCCTTCATTTGTCAAAATGTGCAATAACATCACCATGCTATAGTAAAAGGGACTGAGCCTTCATTTTGAATGGCCTTGGACAATTTACAGTAATATTAGTTTCTGGTCCTCTCTTTAGAGCACATGTTGCCTTTTATTGCCACGTAATGCAAGGTCAACTTCTCAATAACCCAAGACTTGTCCCCATGGTGAGGTCGACGTTTCCTAATACAGCATTGTACTTTTTTTGCACTTGGAATAAGCTTCTTAATTGTATTACCACTGGAGAACTCCAATGGATGAAAACATTGTATGGTCTTTTACAAATTACCCATGAAACAAGTTTCTGTTTTACACAATCCTTGTCTTGAGGTGGAGTTATTTTTCTGTGGTCTGTGTATTCTCTCTTCCTTCACCATTTCCTTCATTACTTGTATTTGTTGTAAGTGTATAACATTTTTTGACTATATACAAAAAATAAATACATTATTCAACTGGTACTGCTTGAAACTTCCAATGCAGTTATGATGGGATCTTGACTAAGAATAAAATACATGATGAAATAATGTAAGCATAATATTTTCTTTTCAACATAATCACTAACATTTTTCACAGAGACAGTGTACAGTTTGTTATAAATAACTGACTGACGAATCAGCACCACCTGGTGGACAAACTTACTACTGCAATGTCTTGAAACTCATCGACTCACTGGCCAACATAACAAAATATAAAACAGGCCTATGTGAAAGGTAATGTTGATCAGATATGGGCCTTATCATTCCTCTGACTTTATTGGACTTATGGTTGTTCCAACAGTTTCGGGTATTTATTTTTGTTTTATTGTTATTATTAGGAGTTTACACAATAGGGAAGATGCTTTTATTGTATTGGCTTTGTGCTGTTATTGTCTTTAATGCCCTAAGCAATAGCAAAAATGTACTGACAGGTGTTTTGTTATTTGTACTGCATTAACATACTTTCTTTGTATGAGAGAAGAAGATTTATCAAATCATTAAGGTTTAAATTGATGTTGACAAAAACTCTTTTTTTTTGCAACAAAGCATACAAAGAAACAATCTGAACAAATAAAATAACAGGTTGAAAACCTTATAGCACACTGTTGTTATCAATCCTTTATTTATTGAAGTATCTCAAATGCAAATTAGACAACAGAGCGCATGTTGAATTAGGTAAATGTGTCGAAAACATATTTTGAACATGTTTCAGTTCACAGTGGTTAAGGTTGCATGAATAAAGTCTCGAGGGATTTGAGTTTGCAGGATTCTCTCGTTCAACATCGCAGATCTGAAGTTCCTTAAAAAGGTTGCATAATCATACTTGGTTAGTGAAAAGTATAAAAACATTTGAGACAAAGGGATCAAATTACATAAATATGTTTTTGTTTTTGTGCGTCTTAAAGGAACACATGCCTTACAACTTTAAAAACAGGTCATCTTATTGCACTGATATCACAAATATTTCAAGGCATGTTTTGAATTTCTATTAAAAAGCTTTGTTTTTTGTTGACACCAAATGCAGGTCACTGTCATCAGGACTGAAATGTTTTCAGACAGTATCTGTCTCTTTAATGCAGACAGTTATTCACTTTGGCAGACACTTTTCATTCTTTATAAAAGTTCTTTTGATGCAAAAATATAATTTCCATCAGTGTTAATACAAAATATATATTTGTATACATTTGGCTTTTGTCAAGATTTTTGCTGCAATATTCAATAGACAGGGTGAAAATACAATAGATGCTAGCCTTGTGTATGTGTGTGAGTCTGATTCTGTGTGATCAGTCTACAGCTGCAGCAGGTGGTCTTCTCTCAGCTCCTGCTCTTCTGGTTTTGCTTCACCAACAAAAGCCCTGCTCGGGAACAAGCGCCTCATGCTCCTCGATTCCCCATCTTCAAACAGAGAAACACGACAGCTCAGAGATCATGGAGCAGAAAAACAAGGACACAGAACACTATATCAAGAACGTTTTCAACCAAATTACCTTTCTGAAGCTCAAAGTATTTCTCTGTTGAGGACACACCAGAGCCCGTCTCAATGGCCTTGTCTGCCATGAATGTATCTTCAGCCGCAGAGCCCTCATAACCTCCGGAACCTTCCTCATAGACGTAAACAAAAGGTGACTCCCCCTCTTCACTCTGCATCGGTGTTTCCTCCTCTTCCTCCACCTGCTCCTCGGCCCCCTCCTCTCTGTCTGGTTTCTCATCCTCCACAGGCTCTGCATCCCTGCAGACAGATTAAGAGTCAAACATTTAAGTGTGTTAATGGAATCTGGTGGGCTGAATCTGTCTGTTTTACTACAGTATTCTGGTAATTAATCATTTTTGTTGATGTCTGACATTTTAGCTGATTAGCCACAATCAGCAAAGAAACATGACAAACTAAACACCAGGCTCTCCCTAAGTGTAGCTGAACTTCAACTTAAAGATTTAACGATGAACATCTTTCCACATTTCTAGACCAAAAACACAAAATTAAAGATTTTGGATGAAATGTTTTTTAACGCAACAAAGTTTATTTAACAACATGGAATCCCTTAAAGCCCATTTACTCTCTACACCTCGATGTAAACAAAATGATTTTCAGTGCAAGATGTCATACTCTACACAGTACACAAATGTGAAAAGCGTAAGTCATATTTAAATTTAAATGATTTGTTCTCTGCATCATGTTTTGCTGAACAGGATATTAAATTAAATGACATGATCTTGAATTCATCTCTGACATCTCTCTGCTGAAATAAACATGTCATCTTTAACTATTTCTTCACATATAACATTTTGAACTGTGACAGTAACAAAAACAATATCACACTGTTTGTAAAAGTGGGGCTTTAAGACCCAGTGTTGATGTTGTTTTGTACTCATGATACTGTTTAAGTTTAAACCATTGTTTGGAGGTTTAAGGAAACAGCTTGTGAATACATGCATCAGGTAAGAAGATGATGTCACAGGCTTAAAGTCCTACACAGGTGCTCCCACTTAAAGCTGCTCTGAGAACTGCGTGGGTGTTTTTATGGACTTTATGAACCTAATGTATTCTTGTTAGGCAACCGCCTTAAATTCAGGCTTATATAAGTAGAATATAATCAGCTAGAATATTATCTCTATGAAAAAGCCTCTAAACAGATGTTGATGATTTGTGTCTACGGACGTAAGAGTTGAAGACGATCAAGAATCCAGCAACACTGCTACTGTCTGAGTCTTAAACAGCTTTCTATAGATAAACCTCGCTTCAGGTGTTGTTGAAACACATAAGTCAGAGTAAAGATGGCAGTTTCTAGTGTAGTTACTTGAGTTATTGTATCATTTTTAAAATGTAATCTGGTATTCTCTGAACATCAGACTAACGTGGCACTTACACAGAGACAAAACAATAGACCAGAAGCAGCAGCACACCAAGCGTCACAGCCCACTTCCTCTCAACGCTTCCCTCCGGCTTCCTGTTCGAGGAGAGCTGCTAAGGTGAGCGCTGAAGCTGAGGCCCGATGTTTTTAAGCCAAGCTGATATGATGTAGGAGGCCAGATAAGACTCAGACTCTAATTCTAGTACACCGTGTACCTCGTGCTTTAACTCACCGATGCTGAAGTATAAACCCGTCATCCACCTTTTCCATGTATCTTTGTCTTTGCCATATTATGTATAACGAATATGCTTTAGATTAGATGAGATGAAGTAATGAAGCTGTGTTTTTGTGAATATGGTTAAAGATGAAGGGCTTTCTGTTGAACTTTTAATAGCCCTGTGTTTCTACAGTTACGTGAGGGTTTACGTTGTTATCTATTTGAATTGCTTTAATAATGCGACAGCTCCTTTAAAACATCCTTAACATACATCATTTCAACATCGCAGATGGATGGCTGCTAGATAAAGTTTGATTTGTGGTCTTCATTTTTGCAAGTCTGCTATGAGGTCATTAACTGATAGGATCAACGTCTTGTAAGAGGAACTCTAAAAGAGGAAGCTTCTAAGAAGTCCCACACATTTCTAGAGAAACTATTTTCATAAGTGGGCTACCATATATGCTAAACACACACATACTGACACATGCAAACACACACACACACACACATTTCTTTACAGGCTCATTAATTCCCGACAGTTACTGTATTTATATCAAATAACACAACCTGGATTGAGAGTCTGTATAAGAATTTAATTATTTTGATGAAAAAAGTCAATCAAATATAATTCGTTACTAATGTGAAGATGGTGATGTAGAGATGCTCGGAGTAAACTGTGAGGATTTGCCTACCATACAAATCACATGATCAAATGAAATGTTGAAAACGCAAGCAAACCACTATTGCTTATGTTTATCCTGCCTCTGTGCTGTGCTACAATATGAAACCGAATGTGTAGATCATTTTTTCCCTTATTGCACCTCCTCGCCTGCTCTCTGACAGGCTCTCACTCTCTTTCTGTTTCTCTCCACGTTGTCTTCTATTTTGGCTTTTCTTGGCCTCCAACCTCACACTTATACACTCTAAGACACACACAGCAACACATGAATCCACACAGAGCCTCACAAAGACAGAGATGGGTTTGCCGGAGTTGTGTTAACCAAGGTAACAGATCCAACGCAGCATCAGCATTTCTATATTTACAGTCTGCATTTATCTGACAAAAGCGGGCTATATGATCACAGAGACGGCTGATTTTGGTGAACTCTCTTCTAACTCTCTCACCTAACTCTGAGCAGCACACACAATAAATCCACCATCACATCATGACCTCAAACACACACACACACACACACACACACACACACACACACACACACACACACACACACACACAGATGATAATACTTACAGGTACCGTGCAGTTGAAGCGGGCAGTTTGACTGGTAGCTCTGGACTCCATGTCATTTCTGGACTTTGTTGAGTCACACAGCCGGCCTGGCCGCCCTCAGGGTTACATCTCACAAACTTGTACACAGCTGTCCTGGGAGCTCCTGTAGGAGGAAAGGTCATTTTTTATGTTTCATTGAAGTCTCTTAGTTGTCATGGAACATTTAATGCAACAGATCCCAGTCTTAGCATTCCTGGGCAACATCTGGATGCTCATCTGGATCAGTTCAGTGTGTCAATTAGGGATTAGTGGTTCCACATTTCAGTATGTTACAACATTATTCGGCAACAGGGTGAAGTGACAGTTGTTTCGGCCCCAGAGTTGTTTATTCTTTTCAGTTGTGTGATAGAATAGGAAGTAACGGCTTCACAGCACGTCGCAGCAAGTTCATCACACAGCTTATCTGACATTTTACACTAATGTACTGTGTCAAAACTCCTTTGTTTCCTAACAACAACAAGTTAATAATATTAGCTTATTTTTGGCTTCTTATGTCTTTATTTTAGAGATAGGACAGAAATCAAGAAAAAAGACAGAGTGGGGAATGACCAGCAGGAAAGGAGCCACATGGTCACATTTAAACCTTGGCCGCCCGCTTAGGACCACAGCCTCCGTTCATGGGGTGCTCACACTAACCCCGAGGCGGCTGTCGTCTCCATCAACTATAGTTTTTCATATTTATTTTCTACTTTGTCACCATATTGAATGTCCTCTTCTCCCTGTCTGTATCTGTATGTTTTGCTGCTGTTTGCTTGACCATCTCTCTTTAGAATGAGACTCTTTATCCTTCTTCTTTTTTATGCTATTGGTTTTTGTCAAATCACTTTTTAACCCCTGTTTTTAAAGATGCTATATAAATAAAGTTATTAATTGAAATGACCTCTAAGGAAATAGAAAAAAGGGGTTAGATAATCTATTTATATTTCCTTTCGAATTTAACTATTGATACTTATACAACGGGATTATTGGTTCACATAAAGGTGTAAAAAGCAGATGTTTGCACAGACAATGCTGATTAAAAAAAAACAGTACAGTTTATATACAAAATATCAAAACATTATTAATTAAGCACGTGAAAGGATTATTGTTGTGTCATTTCTTTGGGGGTACCCCCTCTAGAATCTCATTCTTCTATATTTGGAAAAAACACTAAAGGAAAAAGTCCTCTGATGTGATGGGGAAAGTCCAGAAAAACTTTGACATGTTTTCATTTTTCAGCCACATCAAAACTGATCTGAAAAAACTGAAACTGAAACGTCTCTTTCCGTTCAGTTTGTATGAACTACATCAGGTATCGCACACACATATTTCCCCTCATGAACCCCAAAGTGTTGACTCTTTCCCCCTCCATAACATACTCCAGTTAGAAAAAGAGTTCAGTTTAATGTTGTTTTTCTTTGGCACACCCCAGCAATAAAGGACCTGACTGTAAAAAATGAGTCAGAAATCACATCATGTTGAAACAAAAAGGGTATCAATGGCATTTGGCTTGTCAGTCAGGGACCCCTGACGGCCCTCAGACCGCAGCATAGCAAACTGATGCCCACGATAGTGAGAGTCTTATAGCCTACGCATGTCAAGATGCAACATTATTTTTTAACTCTTTCCAGTAAAACCTGTCTATATAACTCGACTGTGTGAGAGCTTTTCCTCTAACAAAAAGTCGACTTACCCTTTCCGATATCAAAGGCGAGGAAGGAGATAACGACGAACAGCAGGGGTTTCATCCTCCGCTTTGTATTACTTCAACAAAAGTGCAAAAAAAAGAACCAGGTTGTCTGCTGCAGAGTGAAGCGTCTTGGCGTGCTGAAGAAAATGCGTAAACTGTCTCAGACAGCCAAACTCCCCCTAGAAGAGCTCAGCCCTCCGCCTGCGTCATGGTTTCCTGAAGTCTTCTTGGGTAGAAAGTGGCTCAACATCCTCAGTGGAAACTTTTGCATTAGCTGCCTCAAATATCAGATATCAGCACGTCGCGGGGTTTGCGTAACTGCGCACTTTGGCTAAGGAAATACCAGAAGATATCATCGAAGATTCAATCAGAGTTTCTGATAATAAAACGGTCGGGAGGAAGCTAACGTTTTTCTTAATTGGCTGCGAGCTCATTTTGTAGTGAGATAAAAAGTTTCTGAGAGCTTCAACAATAATTTACTTATTTGTGCATTTTAGCGTGTGATTGACAAACAGACCAAATTAGGTCTTACTTTCTTTAGTTGTGTTGATCTCACCTAACTTAATGTTGGGTCTTCTAACTCCAAGAAGCAGCAGAGAATAAAGAGGTAGCACAAGAACAGCATCAACATTGGTGCAGTGACAAAACGAAAAATGTTTATGGCGTATTGTGGGAGTCTGTGTGGTCGTTTTGGTACCTGACCTGTGAGTTGCTTCAGGTCACAGCTTCATCTCCCTTAGATATAGGCAACCCCTTGTAAAGAGCCTTAAGATTGTGTAAATGTTTGAATGTGTACTCAGTTTGTTTCAGGGACAGGGGATATGTGGGCAACAGCTGTATGCCACAGGGCTCCAGCTCAAAGAACATTTTGAATTATGTAAAACTGTCTCTCAAAGCATTTCCAAGACACTTTGTAAGCTCTTCAATTTTCTTCAGTCATCAGGTAGTGGCACATCAGGGCTGGTTCTGGCCTGTCAGATCAGCCCCTACCCATAGGGTGCTGAACAAAGTGAGTAAAAAGAGTAAAAAGAGAGGGGTAAGGGGGTCCGCCCCCAGAAAGTTTGAGCATCCAACACTTAATTCCCTGCACTCTGGTAAATATTCATGAAACAACTTGTAGTGGAAAAAAGAAATGCTATTTCCTGCATGAAGCTCACATCCTTCTAAGTTTTATCAGTAATTTGTCACACGTATATTTTAAAAGTGAGTAGTTATTGTAACACATTAACAAATCACATAATAAACTCTGTTTACTGATTTAACTCCTGAATTAAATACAGATAAAGACTTCCCAGAGTGTTGATGTTGAGTCACAAACCTTTCATGAAAGCCAAAAAAACGGTTAAAAATGACCAAATTACAAATATATAAATGTTTATCATATATTGACACCCTGAACTGGATCATATGGCACAATAACTTATTTACTTCTGTTCATTAAGTAAATGTTGCTGCTGATACTTCTGTACTTTTGCTCAAGTCAAATGTTTAATGCAGGACCTTTTTATGTAGAGTTTATTTGTGCTCGGGTACAACTACTTCTACTTCCATTAGGTAGTATATTGAAAATTTTCCTCCTGCTCTTGTATGATGTTTGTCTCTCTTTCTCTGTGACGTAACACTTTGCCCTTAAACACAAGTTGAAACATTTCAGGTGTAGACAACTGGTCTATTCCTGTGCCTCGGGCAGATGAATCAATTTATCAAAATAACTCATGATGACTCATATGTTCGAAACTTCTTGAGCTGGAAGAGGAAGACAAAGTAAAAAACAGCAACATGGGTTTGCTGGTGTTGAGAACATGTAACGCAATGTATGCAACGCAATGTCACAATGAGGAAGTTAGTAACAAGAAGAAGAATGGTGTCCAAGTTGTTTTTTCAGTCTTACAGCTGACACCACAAAATAAATGTCTACCAGGTAGCTCAGTAAACAAGGCTGTTGCTAATACGCTGTGAAAACTAAGAATGCGGTTCGAACCTCTACATACTAATGACTGAAGGAACTCTGATACTACTAAAACATTGTGTGATTTTGTGAGAATCAAGAGTTTAATCTCAAAGCTTTCTATCTTCTGCACCCCTTGATTGATTATCAGAGTGTCATCAGATTCTTCACAGTCCAGCCTCTCTTTACGGAACCAAACCAACTCTCACCTAACATACCATGTTTTAGGGTGAGGCATCAAATAAGAGTTTCCCAAAACCAGGTTTGTATAATTTATTAATCTTAAACATTTTTAAAAATATATTTAATGCTCTTTTAAATTTGAGAGTTACAAGTTGCTCTCATACACATGGACTAACACACAATACAAAACAACAAACACAGGTTTATGAGGTTTGAAGGGCTTTCTGCTGGGGTTCTGTCATACCCAATGACCTGTGGGTGTGTGTGTGTGTGTGTGTGTGTGTGTGTGTGTGTGTGTGTGTGTGTGTGTGTGTGTGTGTGTGTGTGTGTGTGTGTGTGTGTGTGTGTGTGTGTGTGTGCATGTTACTGTCAGCACTGTGTCAAATATTTGTTGAGTTCTTGTACCACAGAGACAGAGGTGGCTCTGTGGTCTGAATACTTCACTCCTCTCTTTGACCATGGTTCTCTTCTTACTCCTCTTCAGTGTCTCTGTAAACTCGTAATTCTTTTCAGTGTCAGACAACAAGAGAAGAAGACAGAGAGAGAGAGAGAGAGAGAGAGAGAGGGAGGACTGGCTGTTCCAGCTGACACATCAGTATGATGCTGCAGGAAGTGGTAACATCAGTAGTTATCATTTTCCTGCAGGAAATGACACACTAGCACGCCCAGCATCGCCTCCACACACACAGACACAAGGGTACATACTATAAGTGACATCTTCATGTGACACACACTGTAGACCTACTAACACATATCTTGCACACTTGACACTCACTTAACTTAGCTTGTCTTCTCTATAATAGCATGTGTATGAAATGTAAAATGCAACAGTGCCTATAACAACAAACAATGTTTTTTTTGTCAATATATGGTAAATGGACTTGAGCTTATATAGTGCTTTTCTAGACTTCTGACTACTTAAAGTGCTTTTACACCACATGTCACACCTACACATTCACACACTGATGGTAGTGATTGCTATGTAGTATCATCCATCTCAAGTAACTAATGCCATTCATACACTGCCACTGAAGCAGTGGGAGTAATTTAGGGTGAAGGACACATTGGCATTGACATGTTGCCCAGCTGGGGATTGAACCCTCAACCATCTGGTTGAGAGGTGGTGACTCTACCAACTGAGCCACAGCCACCCCAATATAGGTCTTTCCCTGCAACAGTGAGTATGTTACTTGCACTTTATAAAGTCAACTTTTATAGGCATCTTGGTTTCCATCCCCACCCCTTTACATTATTGTATAATTCAAGTCCATTGTCTGAGTTTATGGAACCAGTGGCAGCACTAATTTTACTCTTAGACAGAGATGACAAAAACACACAACAGGATCATTTCACCAAACTGCATATCAGAGGTAAAGCCAGCAAGCCTTGACTAGAATCTACAAAGACCCGAGTAAGGGGGAAGTGGAGCAGTGACTAATAAAAAATGAGCGACAGTAATCAAATTTCAAACATGCATGCAAGACTAAAAGTTCTTGAGCAACTACATTTGAGATTTTGTCAATCTTCTGTGAGAGGTTATCAAAATGAATCATGAATACTATACTCTTTGATGAATCACATTATCTCATTCAGATCAAAATCATTTTTTTAACCTAAGCTTGAGTACTGCAGAATAAAACAGAACAGAGATGAGACAGAAAAAACCCAGCTCAAAAAACCCAACACAGTAGCATGTACGTAGCCTAAGCAACAGAAACAATGATAAAAAGCCCAAAAGAAAAATAAAGGAATAAATCCATTAATGGGACGGTTGCATTTTCATGTCATTTATAATAAGTTTCATATAATAAAATAAAAATAATAAGTTCAGATAATACATCTAGTTATTCTTAGCACAGGACCAAAAATGATCTTACCTTTACTGAATGAATGGAACCCTAAACTTACTGCCTCAGTGAGTAATCTGCATTTTGGCAGGTTTTCCAGTAAACGCTGAATCACAGCAAATGAGTTTCAGGTGTCTTATGGCTGAGCGGTAAGTCAATACATGTTTTGACAAGCATCAGAAAAGGTGAACAGGAGCATAAGTCGAAGCTGGAATTGTGGGTTTTGATATGTTCAATCATTGCCAGTGAAGAAGCCACAAATACTGTGTCACACAGTTTATGTTTAGTATTTCATAAATCTATTTTTAAAACTGATGAGTTCACATGTTTCTAAATAATTGATGGAGAAGGAATGAAAGCTTAACGAGGCCAATGCAGACATGATGTAGCGTGCTTTACATGATGGATTTATACAAAATAAAATAAGTACTGGGTACAGATTGGTTTGAGGACAAACTTTCACAGTGTACGTATGACATCATTTCCATCATTATGTGTTTATTGTGTTTTTTTACATATAGAAAGAATAAACAAGGTGAAATATTTGCCAACCGCTGGACACTTAACCTTTGATGTTAATGATGCTGCTATGCCAAAAGAGTCGACAAATTTGACCACATATCCATCTATTAGATCAGTGTTTCCTATAGTGGGGGTCCTGAGCCACCAAGAGGGGGGTAGCGATATGCTTTTCAAAATAAAATGAAATGTGTGCTGCGTGTTATATGCCTCAACCACCTCCAGGGGCAGTGGGGGCCACCAGGCTCTGGCACCCTTATTTTGGGGGTCACGTACTGAACTAGATAAAGACACTATTTGTCCTTAAGTAGCCCAGCTTCACATAATGACTTCAGAAAGGAAGCAAGGAGTGAGCCAGAACTACATGGCAGTAAGATGAATAGGAAATTAGTCATGAATCACACAATAACTACCCCTGTTGCAAAAGCTTCCTATTTCAAAATCATGCATCTTGAGCCGAGAATAATCACAAAAATCTCTTATCCAGCAATTTAAAAAACGTGACATGAGAACCAAATGAGAGACTTAATTTCAGATTTTTTTACTTGTAAAATAAAAGTGAGTTTTGTTTCTTCCAGCTGGAACACATCAATGCTTATTAATCAACAACAAAATGTAAAAAATGTGACCAAAACATGTCAGCAGAGATACACTGTAACTTCAAAAACAGTGTCTCAGTACATTGAGGAGATAGTTTGGATTAAATATGCACAATTTTCTCTGCATTAAGCATTAAATGAACTGGAAGAAAGTTCCAAACTGAAAGTGACATAAACTACAAACTTTTTCAAATTGAGACCATTTGCTGTTTTGCCCACCAAACTAGAGTTGTTAGAATCAACTTGGTAGATCGAAATATAAAGGTATCAGAAATGACAGAGGAGCAATTTTATACTCAGCAACAACAACACAGATTTCAACTGTTTGTTAGTAGGCTACATATATAACGTCATATGTGCATCAATACAAGCAGTATCTACAATACTGCTAATGGATCATATTGTTATACGTATCTCAGAGACAGGAAGAGAAAAAACACATTTAACTGGATGAAGCTTGCTTCATGCAGATTTTGATGAGTAATGAACCAGCATCATAGTAATCAAAGACACTTCACTTATTGGGAGGGTTGGTCATACAGTCTGTACCTCTCACTGCCTATAGTTAGAGTCATGTTTAGGCTGCACTAACAATGGTTACATTATGTTGTAATATAATCAGAGACTGAAGTAAGCTTAAGTTACGTAACAGAGAGTACCGGTAAGTGTGCTGAAGTGATTTAAACCAACTGAGCCACATTTAAATAAAATCAATGTAATTAACAATAGAGAACAAGAGTGGATCTCACAAGACTTTTTTCTTTTAGTCTGTAGAGAGTTCGTCATGTTTTTTATGCCAGCCTAATTCAATGTGAATGAAACACACATTTTAACTATGCAGAGGAGAGCAAATACGTACAGCATGTAATGCATTCATCTGCAACAATAAAGGCCTTCTGCAGTTCAAATAAGCAAGAGAGGCTGTATATCTGCCATCCAGTTTCTCTTATTGTTGGGAGTGTCCATTGACTTTAAGGCGGTAAATTGAAAGTGAGTGGTGTATGTGGTTAAGTTACTAGGGGAGACCAGGGACAATTGTAACAGGGGGGCAATCGTAGCACACTCAGTTCCTCCAATAAAAGACGAGCTAAAGTGATGAGACTTACACCATACATGCTCAGTTCAGATTCTCTCTGTGTCTGCTAAAAGGAAATGGGATCATTTCACAAATTCAGACGTTTTTTTTAACACAAAAAAATAGTTTTGAGGTATGAAAGTTACTTGTTGGTTGTGAAGTATTTTTCTTCTGCTGGCTGAAGTTGAGTTGACTGACTGAAACATTTAAACCTAGATCAGTTTGATCTCACTATCTCTGCTGAAGATGTTACTTGAGTAGCATCATTTGCCATAATTTCCCCTGTATGTTATGTCAATAGTGTATTCTTGTGAATTCCTACTGGGACTGATATTTCGTGTGTATTATGAGCGCCCTCTGCTGGGCTCCCTTCAGACTTGAGCAATTCAAAATGTGTGTCACTGCCAACCTGTACTACTTTGTCCCAACAGTAGGTTCATTTTTGATAAGCTCTGCTAATTTGCTTTGAAAGAGTTTGTTTTCCTTTTTAAAGTTCTCTTTCCATGTTGAGGAGCTTTAGTTTGACCTTGTTTGTACCCTTTAATTATCAATATGTAGTAGTCTATAATGCAGTCTATAATGCAGTCTATAATGCAGTCTATAATGCAGTCCCTGTGATAAGTGTAAAAGTACCTCAGGGCTTTTCTATAACACATTCAAATGCAAATGATATGATATTCAAATGATATATTCAAGTGAGAATAGGATGTCATTTTACATAACCAAACACACATCAGGGTTCTGAATATTGATTTAAACACGACAACCAGAGGTCCCTATATCATGTTTATCTGCTTTCCCTGTTGTGTTTGTCAGAAATAGAATTAAGTAGAATAAATCCAGACTTATCCTGTAAAGTGACAGAAATGGATCAACGTATGAAATCGAGAAAATAAGATCAAGACGTCCTCTGTCCATACATTCTGTGTCGAGATAGCCTATAAAGGAATAGAAAAAGATAAGAACTGATCAAGTTAAGGTAAAGTATTGACAGGAAACAGATTCACACATCAGCAGAATCATGGTTCTCTATTTTTTACAAACAATTCAAAGTTCACTATGGAATATATGTTTTGAAAAAACAGTGTGTTTGTGTTGTAACCAGCCCGCATAATATGAGAAGTGATCAGATTCAGTGATCCAACAAACGCGCTCTTTGTCTCTGAGAGAAGTCAGAGACTGAGGCCTTACTCTCACAGACACTCACTCACACAGACAACCTTTAACATGGTCAGCTTCATGACTTTATCTCTACAAGTATTATGTACATTTGATTTATTATGTTATTAAAAGTCAGGTTTTTAATATTGTAAAATGTCAATTTCAAGCATAACATCAATTGTAGAAGTGTCTACTTGAGACCATAGAAGAGCAGACAGCTGATACTTTTTCTTCCTCGATCAAACTGATGAAAGCACAGCATCCTACACCAGTTTGATCATCTTTAATTATCCCCTCACGCTTGGTGTCAACAGTAAAACAGAACTGAAACATGGAACTGAGTATTTTGTCAGAAGCCTTGCGTTATTCAGAAGCACTAGAACGTAACACCCATCAAAATCCTGTTGTTTTATTTAGTTAAACCTGGTAAGGTTCGAAAACAAACAAGTCAATAAGTTATAGCTGACAAATCCTCTCCTGACTGGTTTTGGCCTCGGGATGTTTTGTACAAGCTGTTGTGAAACAAGAGGGCTGTGACGGTCAGCAGAGCAGACACAGACAGCACAACATCTCTTATTTATGACACTATGTCTGAATATGAAAAGAAAGCTGAGGGGATCATTTACCATTCATATTCACCCACACACCCATCACCTGCTAAAGAAAGGAAAACCTTAATAAAAACAGCACTCAATCACATGACTCAAAGTCCATGATTGCTCCTTTGTTTTATTTAAGAAAGAAAAAAATACAGTGACAAATAAATAGACAAAACAATGTAAAAATATAATGTTTCAGAGATCTGTGGGAGGGAATGCAAGAACTGCTTGTTCTAATAGCAGGATGTTTGTTTTCAGATTGGTCCCTGGTTTGGTAGATATATAAGAGAAATATTTCACAAAGTATCCTCATAGCACCGTAGGGAGGTCGTCAGGCCTGCGCTCAGCTCTGTCGACCATGTAAATCACAGAAATGAAGGACAGACTCAAAACAATGAAACAACTGAATTAGCTGTGGAAGTTTCGAAAAGGGCCACTGCTGCTTACAGTTTCATTTCATATAAATATAATATATTAATTTATACATTGTACACTAGAATGTCTCTATACCACATACACAACTCAGGTAAACACGTGAATAAAAAGGCAGCTGACAATTTTTAAAAAACCAAAAGCTGTGGGGGATTTGAAATTAAGTCTTTTAGCTGCACTGCTGAAAATTCTGAAATCAAGATGATTCTGTGCAGAAACCTGTGCTTTATTAAGACAGATGCACACTGATACCACTTGCTCCAAAATTTCTGAAGGCATTGAGAACATTTTTACAATCTTAAGGAGCAAGTGACAAGAAGTCAGTGTTTTTGTGTGCGCTAGGTTTGAGTATGTGCAAACATTCAGTTGATGACATGAAATTATTACGCCCTGAAATCACTACAGATTAAGCTCTTTGTTGTTTCTTGCAGCACTGATGGTAGAATTTAATCATCTATGTAATTTAGCCAAATGAAATGAAAACATCTTCCGCGGACGCAGAAAGCTAGCTAGCGCACCAGGAGGAAAGTGAGTCCAGCAAGGCCCACACCAGCCGCAGCAAACAGTGCCGTCTTCATGGACGAGTCCTGGCTCGTCTCTCTAGCGCTGCGGGAGAACTGACAGAACCCCTCCTAAAAGAAAAGCAATAAAAGAAACATTCAAAAAGTTAGGGCGAGAGTAGAGAGCATGAAAACCCTTGACTTAATTTACAAGGACAAATGTATGTGCCGTTTTATTCCAAATAGGATAGTTTAAGTAAATAAATGAGCTATAAAATGACTTGTACAGAAACTTGACCCGTTTGCTTAGAGATGATAGAGAAATAAATACATTGTTTTATATCAATTATAAACTCATTTGATCTACTTCTGCTACCCTAGGAAACGCATACAGTTAGAGCAAGTTAGTCAGATGTTGTATTTCTGCATCATGTTTTCTAATTGAAGACACAGTCGACCAGTGAGTGCACCTGCTCTCAGCTCCAGGTGCTTCGCAGCTGCTTGTTTTTCAAGTCATACTACGCCGACTCCCAGTATGGCTGATGCCAAACTCAACACACAGAAGCTTTGACTGTTACTACAAAGTCCATCTGGCTGAGCTGGTTAAATGTCTGTTGAAACCAGCTGCCAGCTGAAGAAAGGAGGGGTTTGTGCGTGTGCGTGTGTGTGTGTTGGGGGGGTTAGGCAGTAGGCAGACCCATTCATAAAAGGAGACATTAAACTCTTCTGCTGTTCAGTTTTTGGGACAAAACTTTCCATCCTAACTGTCCCTTTAAGTATTTCCAGTTAAACTAGCTTCACCAGGGTGGTTTGAATTGATCTTTGAGGCTTTTATTTGTAGTGTAAGAGATTATACATTCATCACAGTTTTACCTTTACAGTACAAAATTCTGATAATCTCAAGTTTAGCACTGTCTGATCACGTCCCTCAATTTACACTGCTGAGGTTTTTCATTTTGTTGAAGCAAACATTCCTTAGAATCTGGCCTATTGCTACTCTACAATTCACATAATCACAGCAGCCACATGAGACCTCTGAGAGTCTGTCTCATCCACATACAGTAAAGTAAAAAGGCTGCATCTGAACTAAGCCCTGGCCGTGTTTAAGCCACGTTTACACCCATGGAAGTGAATATAAAAGCTTACTTTAACAGGAAGCAAACATGATCTGATTAAACTAGGTGGTTTCCAACGAAAAAGATCCCTTTTCCATGCAAGTCTCACTGGAATTTTTTTTTTAACGGGTTCCTTTTAATCTGGTTTACTGTCCTTGATACCATCAAAACTCTTCCCTTATCTACAATGTTTGTATTTTAATCAGCTGAGCACTTTCACATGTATGAGTCAACCAGTTTAGCAGCCGACATGTTGTGACAACTCACCCATCCGTCATTCTCCAGAAGCCAGTCTTTTTTCTCCTCTCCCAGGTAGTCAGCTATGGTCTCTGCCAGTCCCCTGCAGTGCCCGGGCCCCTGTCCCAGTTTCTGCCCCTGCACAGGGTCCAGCCCCAGCTTCACATCCTCCTGCTCCTGCAGTTGTCTGGCCAGCACCCCAGTAAAGGTGAAAAGGGATACAACCCTTCCCCAGTTCAAGTGTCCATCTCCCACCAGTTCCTCCATCACCTTCCTAAGACCGGAGCAGGGGTCCGGCCCGCACTGCCTCAGGAAGGTCTGAGCCAGGGATTGGAAGCGGGCCTGGTGCTGCTTCTCCATGTCCTGGGCCAGGCGCCTTATAGCAGCGGCTGACATGCTGGGAGGTGGAGGGGCTGGCCGTGGGCTTGTGCAGCACAGGGACAGGTAGTCCTCTGCCAGAGCCAGGGTCTCTTTCCACAGCCCGCACGACATTTTCTAACAAGGGGAGGAAGCAGGTCATATATTTAATAAACTCAATTACAAGTGACATGTAGGAATTAGAATTGATCGGCTGGGAGAACAAATGTAAGGTTTGTTAATGTCTTTAACCCAAAAGAGTAATAAATTACTTTGTTATACTTTCTTATATTTATACTAATCATTTATTTACAACATAATTTCATAATTTGTTTGGTCTTAAAAAAAGATTACATTTAAAATTACTAAAATATAAAACAAGTTGCTATATGTTGTTGTAGAAAGTACCTGGAAAAGAGTGTATGGTCTTATTTATTAATTATCTTTTGTAGTTTTTGAATATAGCTTATTAAGATATTATTTCCAATTAATCAATTAAGCCATAAACTCTGCCTATTCATAGTGAACTTTAGCTTTTAACACAAATTACCTGCAAACATCATACCGACTTAAATACTGGGATATGATGGTGATTTTAAAAATGTAAAAATGGTTATTGGTCCTAGAGATCCTGATTCAGTTTCGACCACTTGAAGGTTTTAGCGCTACGTGTTGGATGCTAACAGAAGGCTAGCCTGTTAGCTTTGTATTCTCCGTCAATACAAGCCGGAAGATGCAGTCGGATATGTTCACTTATCAAAGCACTTAACAAAGACGACAACACAGTTTTAGAATATGCGTCGCATAAACCGATAATTTGTGTATTATGACAAGTGGTGAACTTTCATTTGGCTGCTTTAATCCTGTGCTAACAGAGATCTGTCACAGAGCAATGGAGGACACAAAGGACTGCGTTCACACAGGATGCTACCTCATCTACTAGAGCCACATACACGCATTTACAGCTGTTTCAAAACCAATATATGAACACCTTTCTTGTGGCGAGAATATTAAAATCTAAACAGGACACATTTACACGTAGGTATAAGGTGTTTTTCTGTAAGTGAAAGAAACAAAGCTCACCCTCCCAGCGATATCAGACTGCGCTCTGCACATACGGACGGCGGAAGGACACCCTCGGTTCACTCACAGCTTCCCTTACAGGCTGCACATTTATCATATAACTCCGCCTCCACTTCGCTTTCATTACGCACCACGCACAGATTTGCTACCCCCGCAAAAAAGCCCCGCAAAAGTCCCATCATAATACATTGAAAGAGCCATCGCCGGTCTTATTGGAAGTAAAACTCTCGTACATGAGTTGTTATTGTAGTTATTGTTTACACCATAGAGAAATGTAGGTAAAGTCCAAATACGTTATGGATACAATAAAACGTTTTGAAGCTATAAGCATGCATTTATTAGAATTAAACTGTCCATACAGTAACACAATAGGCTAGGCTATTGAAAGCCGTCTTTCTGCCTGTCCACTGTTCAACATGAATAACTACATAATCTTATAAGGCATATAGGCCTTTTTCAATGCAGCAAATCAGCCTTATGTCGGTCTATCTTTAGCTATAAATATGAATGGCATCATGGTAGCCTATAGATTAAAAATAATAAATTATATTCTACAAATCCCAGTCCCTGACAGGCAATGAATCGCTGAGTTTATCTTATAAGCATCAATAAAAAAAACACATCTTGTCCCTCAAATGTGACTATTTGCCTATAAATTAATTGGTTTTGTTGATCCTTATAGAATAGAATATAATTACTTTATTGATCCCAAACTTGGAAATTGTGGAAATTTCACCCCAGTTCTTGCCTCCTTACACTGGCTGACAGTCAAGCTGCGGATTGATTTTAAAATACTGTTGACTGTGTTTAAGGCATTAAATGGACTTGCCCTCGCCTACCTCTCAGAACTCCTGTCCCCATATCAGCCGGTGAGAGATCTTAGGTCATCAGCACAAAACCTTCTGTCACTGCCTAGATCCAGGACAAGGTTCAATGGGGATCATGCTTTTTCTATTGCAGGACCAAAACTGTAGAACTCTTTGCCTCAAGACATCCGTCTCTCTCACACTATTGGTGTTTTTAAAACTCGCCTTAAGACATATTTTTACTCAACTGCCTTTAATGTCCAGTAACCCGTCAAGCACAAAAACCCAGAGCTCTGTTAGTCTTATGTTACAAGTTAATTAACTGTCACTTGTTCTTTTCTTTTTTTTATTGTTGTTGTTCTTGTCTGTTACTTTCTAATGATTCGCTTCTGCAATGTTCAGCACTTTGGATCAACTATGTTGTGTTTAAAGTGCTATGTAAATAAAGTTGAGTTGAGTTAAACTTTAAAACTGACATGATTTTATAGGTAGGCCTACAGGATTCAGTTGTGACCGAGAAATAAGGGAAGCTTTATAATCAGTGCTGAAAAATTCTGAAATCACATAAAGAAGTTCTTGAAGAAAAGCATGATTATTTTACAAGAAATACAATGTTAGATTTTGTAGACTTAATAAGACTCATTGGTCTTAGATGATGTAAAACAGACACTGTTGGCTTTTTGCATCATAATAACTGATGACCTGATGTCATGGACAATGTTTGTTTTAACGTTTTCTGACTGGTCTTTTTAACCTGTATTGTCATGTGTTATATGCACCTATAAGCTGAATCACCTCTCTGCACAACAGATTTATCTTTAAAGAAGCCTTAACCTCAATAACTTTTCTCTATTCCCAAATAAATGTATTGATGGCATTTTCAAGTGAAATGATCAAATCTAAATAAAGGTCTTAGGAGGTAATTCCAGGTTTCAGTTCTGCTCTGAAAAAAATGTGGAAGCAGACTTGTGATCTGGTTTCATTCATCACCAAACAGTCCAGCTCCTCTCACTTTCAGTGAAGCACACCACACAAATTCAGTGATGATTGATATGAGGAAGTAAAACATGCAGAGGATGTGAACGGCTCACACTGGCATATCTGGTGACATTTTTCGGTACTTTCTCTTTGTGGTAAATCCCCCCCCCCTGTCTTCGCCACCTATATTTTGTACTCATGTCTTTTTTCAAACCTATTTACCATCTCTCCCTCTGTGTGGTTTCCTTTGTCAACAACAGGAAACATTCAGGCTTTATGTTATTTAATAGAACAATTATTAGGGTAACAAATACGAGGAGAAACAAAGGAGGGGAAACAAAGTTCTCCAGAGGACATGTGTTTTGTGATAAGAGCTGCTTGAAAAATCAATGAATTAGCTAAGAAGAGAAAAACAGAAAGGTCTAAGTGGACCTCAGACTCACAATTACATACTTTTAATATAGACATTTTTTTTTCCATAAAGATATTGTATTGCAGCATTGGATCTCCTGTTTAGGATTTTCAGGTGATTTTTATGCTTTCCTCCTCATTTAAATGACAATCTAAAATGGATTTGTTTACTTTCCAAACAAAGGGGATGTTACTTAAATGTTACATGAAGAGATGATGTGGATGAAGACGTCTGACCTTTGAACACTTTCAAAAGTAAATAAAGACGTGTCAAATGGAAAGACTATTGTTGCTGGTATTGCTGTTTCTTGTTGCAGTTACAAATCATATTGGCGATGTTTTTCTGTAATTGATTTCCTTTGTGCTTTGTTTTTCCTCTATCTGCGCTGCTCAGCACTTTGGATCAACAGTGTTGTGTGTAAAGTGCTATATAAATCAAGTTGAGTTGAGTTTATCAATAACGTTGTGTAGAAACAATTCAACAAGAGAAGTGATGTCTCCCAACATGGATGCTCAAAATACAAACAGATACTGGAAGAACTGAGTGTTAAATTGAGGTTCTTAATCCTCCCTCATGATTACACTGGTGTTTTTTGAATCTATGTTAAATACATTTAGAAGCAGTGGTCTATTCGGTTGGTAGGGTTGCATTTGGTAAAGAAAAGGGACTTTGTCACTGAAGATAAAATCCAGAGATAAAATTAATGTTTTTCATTCTTCTGCTCTTTGACATATCCAAATAAGTGACACATCTAATATTTTCAATTGATTTTATTGATCACTGATAAAATTCAATAACATCACATTAATCAAAGTACTAACATTTCAAATCATAATTTTATTGCCATGTCAGAGAGATATTGAAGTCATTAGCCTCTATTTGGGCATGAACGTAATTTGAGGTTTTAAAATTTCTCAGTGAAATCAACTCTAAACTGCTTCTTGTCATTGAGTTATCATCACACAGTGACCGGCTATTTCAAAGGATGAGAAAGCAGCCATTGCTGCTACAATTGTAGTGCACTGCAATGCCTCCTGGTGGGAAAAAAAAGTCCAACCAAAGAAATGTTATTCAGTAAAACATTTATACAAACCTATTTAGTTAGTTATTCAAAGTTTTGAAAAAGTTGAGTAGGCAGCAAGAACTTTTATTGTTAAATGTGGCTATGAATATCATCTGTGAAACACACTCACACAGAATGATGTGTGAAAAAGAGCGGATGTCAGAGTCTGCTGGCACTGATCACAAGACGATAATGAAAAAAATCCTACACCTTCATAACAGAATCATTAGGTTTGGGACATTCACATTCCCCCCCTCCACACTAAAAGAGAAATGCATATTTCAGTTGTTTGGATTTAATCTAGGTCTACTTCTGTGTCACACAGGCTGTTCAGACATGTCCCATCTCTTCATCTGTATTCACTGCAGCTTCACCTCTACATGAGCACTCCCCTGAGGCTGTAAGAAATGAGTGAGACAACACAAAAGGTACAAAACCAAAAAATACTTAAAGTCTTCTTTATTTTTCTCACAAGATATCTCCTAAATTGCTTGGTATGTATATTAAATGAGAACAATCTGTGGCTTCATTTAAATTAGTGGCATGACAACATATTTTTCAAAGTGACACATAAACAACAACAATAGTGTGTACACCTACAGTGTGGTGTTGCAGACAGGTGTGTGTCTCAGGACAGATGAATGTGAACTGATACACATAATTTACAAGATGATTATTGATGTCTGTAGGTTTAAGCAACAAGCTGCTGGTAACTACAGGTCATTTTGGCTCTTTACACTGACAATTATTCCTCCTATATTAGTGACAATCATTAAATAATTATACAGTCTGTCATCAAGCTAATGATAACAACAACGATTAGGACTCAGAACATGATCAAATGTCTAATGAAATAAATAACTTATCAAGAAAGTCTGACTATGAACTGATATATCCTCATTCAGAGGAGATATTTGAGGTGGTTTCTTTCTGCAGTAGTGTTGATTATTGGCAGGGAGGGACTTGCTGTCAAGTCATTCACATGATGCTGGTGCTGTCTTTTTATGGATCAGGACTGTGACACAAACTCTACGCCCAAATCTGCACAAGAGAATTGTGAAGGGAAAAGCCGTAAGTTGAAAAAATATATGAACCTTTAAATAAATAAAAAGTTACAACCTCAAGATGAAAACACATATTTTGACTTAACAAAGCAAACGTTAGAATACAGGCCTTCTGCATTCTTAACTTTTGCTTTTAACAATACAAATGTAACCCTGCTTATAGAAAAAAGGTTGTCATGTTATTATCTTGCATTATGTACAATATGTTAAGAGGTCAGTCACAAGATAAGAACAAAGCTAAACACGTTCATAATTAAAAACCTGTAAGACTTTGAATTTGTGTATTTAGCCCATCGGTTATGATGCTGAAAGTGAAAGTGTCTTTTGAATGTTATGTCTACTGTATTATATGTGAATTGATTGTGACCCCAGATGGTTTAGTAAAAACAAATAAGAAACAAAAAACACAGCAGGGAAACTCCGGCTCACCCGTAAGGTGTTGTCCCAGGAGGCAGAGCAGAGCGCCGTGCCATCAGGCGATATTCTGACTCTGCTGATGCGATTCTCGTGGCCAAAGAGGCATGAGACACGAGTTCCCTTTAGAACATCCCACACGTTGATGGTGTAGTCGTTATAACCAGTGAAGAGCAGACGACCTGCGAGTGTGGGAACGGACATGAAAGTATGTCAAAGAGGAAGGGGGGAAAATAGAGCAGGAAGTAGAGAAAGACAAAAGATAAGTTTGCATTGAACAAGCAGAAAATATATTCTCTTAAAAAAAGAAAAGGTTAGCGCTTTAGAAGTGCCAAACAAATTTGATATGTTTATTCATTTCAAAGAGCTTAACGGAATAATCACCGCTTAGAGAGAAGTCCACAGTGGAGGCACCGAATATGATGCTGTCCTTCTGGTAGACGGCTACCTCACGGTCAGCTCGCAGGTCATAGAAACGGCACTGAGGAGAACCAACAAACACACAGAACACAGTCACACACAGGACTCACAATGATTAATCAACTGTAGAAACATTAGCCTGACAAATGTCTACAGTAGGTGTATCATAGAAACAGGCTTACAGATTGTCAGTATATACGACTGCACCAAAGAAATGGCATAAGGACATGTTTAGAAACTCTCAATGATGTGGCTGTATGGAGTTTTAACGACATCAAATGGCAACACAATGATAAGCAGGTGATATAAAACAAGACTCACTGTGGAATCATCAGAAGCAGAAGCAAATGCATCTCCACTGGGGTAGTACCTAAAAAACACATGTTGCATAATATAAGCTTTTTAATAAACTAAATAATTTAAAATAAGTGAGAAATCCTGCTGCTTGAACTGCCTCACAGGGCTGAAGGTTTTTCTGTACAAGCTGTAAACACCGGGGTATTGATTATAATGTCCATTTAGTACAAGTCAGCCTTTCAGCCTCCTCAAATATTTTATACTTTCATCCACAAAAACTCAAATTTGAACATGCAACCCATGTCAGAAGGTCATGATGAAATATAGCACAGCTATGTGTCTAGAGATTGGCTAAGGTAACTCTTTAGTTGGTCCAACTGCAATTAAAATATTTTTTTTTTCCCAAAAAAATCCAGACAACTGGACAAGCTAGACTTAATTCCACTGGTCTACAGTAAGGGCCCGTCAGTCATTTATTAAAGAGAGGGAAATTAAAGAGTAGGAAAGTGCCTCAGATGGTCTCTATGATGTTGAGCAGAGTCACAGACATGTGTAAAACACATTTGTTCATTGTGTAATTTCAGGAACTAAGATGGAGTATAATCATTTATAATCATTGTTTCTGTTCATAATAGTAGTAGAAGAAGCAGAAGTGGACACATCTTTCTCTTTCTGTTTGTGACAGGTTCAATCATCATCTCTATTAGAAATAAAATCTGATAGACACTGTGAGACATGTTTGAAGAGTTGGACTCACTTCACACAGTTGACGTCAGACTCGTGGCTCTCAAAAGACTGAACGTTCTGTCCAGAGCGCATGTCCCACACGTTGGACTTCTTATCACTCCCCTGAACGAAAAAAAAACACTCATTGTTTAACATCAACGCCAAGTCAATATCAGTTTCAGTGCTCAACTAAATTAAAGAGTCACAGAGTTTTGCCATGACTAAATGATTGAGAACACTTTTGATCTCTGTCTCTTACCCCAGAGACAAAAGTGTTTCCAGTCTCCGATGGGGCGAGGTCCAGGGACAAGACATCAGCTGTGTGTCCATGGAAACTCTGCAGCAGCTGCCCGCTCTCTACATCCCACAACGCACATGTACCGTCACCACTGGAGGTCAGGAGCTAACAGAAAAACACATGTACACATGTAGGAGTACACCCACATAAAAAGCACACAAGAGAAATACACATAACATATGTCCAACATAAATACAAGAAACACAAAACAATCAGCAGCACAAAAAAAACCACATTTGATTAAAGTAGTACGAAAATGTATGTATTGATTTGAAGATGAAGAGTTCTCAGTTTAGAAACTTTGTTGAATTATTTGTGGATTAAATTATCTATATTGGTGAAATGAGTAAGAATTAAGATCACTTTATCACTGCAGGTGTTCTAAAAAATGAAAAATTATAAAAAAAGATGACAAAATAGACATTTTATTCATGCTATAAATCATTATTCTATTTTAAAATGTGACTGATTTAGAAGACACGAAAGGCTTTTTTTGTTGTAAAAAACCTCCACAATTGATTTGATTTTACTTGATTAAATTTAAAGTAAAGGTTATTCAAGCTAAATATTAGTTTTAATAATATGATTATTTAGAAGTAACTAGCGGCTTTAGATGACCGACATGACTTAATCTAAATGCACGGGGCTGACACATGGTACACTAACACACACTCAAATACACACACATACATCATACTATACAAGCCAAAGGTCAGCACCTCCCTCGACCACTGAAAACGCTCTGCGCATCATGCATCATGCATCCACATACAAACAAGCACACATAATGCCAAAATGTCAGCAGTGATTCCTCTGATGAAAACGGATTATGGGCACTTAGGGACACATGCAGGCATCAGAGATCTCTGCTGGCTGCTGGATTAGAGAGCTCCTGCTGCATGACCTCAGGCACAAAACACACCACATCCTGCCTGCACACAGAGGTAGCTCCAGTTTCAACAATACACACACACACACGCACACGCACACGCACACGCACACACACACACACACACACACACACACACACACACACACACACACACACACACACACACACACACACACAGGACCTTGGTGATCCAACAGAGTCTATCACCATATATTGAATACATTCAGGTGGTTAATTAGGTTACCCACTGGTCCCATATGAATCTTACATTTAAAAAAAATGTCTTACAAGTCACCAATGTTTAGCTGACAGACATTTAAGCATGTGCATTACTGTAATCACAAACGTTTGACACACACACACACACACACACACGCGCTGCCTAAAAAGGAAACAAGCCTTTCAAAAAACAAAAAGTAAACACTTCTGAGCCCTCAATGTAGTCCACAGCTTTGTGCTCTCAGGTCTATTTTAATACCATAAAAGCTGTGAGCTGCTCATGTGCGTGTGTGTGTCTTTGTGTGTGAGACGGAGAAGAAGAGAAAAGATGTGTGACAGTGTTGTTTGTGTGTGTGGTAGTGAAAGAGACCAGAAGGACACATGCGTGTGTGTGTCTACTATGTGTTAAATGTTCTGCCCTCAGGTCACTGTGTTCCTCTCTTTCTCAGATAAAAGCCACTCAGTGTCCATTAATACACCCTGCACACAGGACTGTCACCCCCCACCGCCTCCCTGTCTCTTCTCTGCCCCCTCCTCAGCCCTGCCATCCATCTCCCCTCACCTCTTCCTCCCTGTTCTCCCTGAACATTCTGCTCCTCTACCTCGCTGAGGGCCAGAGAGAAGCAAATAAGTGAAGGCAAATATCTGAGGCTTCATGCTGTCATTTTTCAGTCAGTATCTTACCCTTCTCCTACTGTTGGGGAGTCACAAATGTGGTCCCATAATAATGATAAATAAATAAATAAATAAGTCCTGGAGGAGCTCTGCTGTTGACTTTCCTAGTTTTTGTGATTTGGTGGTGATTTATATCTTTAGTGTGTTAACTGTACAGAATATGACCTGCAAAGAGAACACACCAGGACCACACACTCACAGGAACGTGGCTTGATAGACAAGCTTTTGACCACATTTCACACAGTGGCTATTTGCATTTGACATCATGCTCATTCCCTGTTCTAGTTGTATACCACTGTGTTCAAGGTTTGCAAAGTGGGTACTGTAAAATTAAACCAATTCCTAGCTAAAACTACGGTTTGATGGCTTCATGTGATCAAAAGTAGAGGCCTTAACCCCTATCTCACCAAATTCTTGACAGGGAAATGTGGACTTTCCTGTTACTGAGCTTCTTGGCTCGCTAAATGATCAGCAAAGCCTAACTAGTGTGTAGGCTAAAATGTTCACCCTGCAGTAGATAATGACAATGCAAGCTAGAAATGTATGTCTTTACTATTGTGTTATGTAACACTATCAAAATGTATTATAGCTTGGAGATGAGTATTGATAAAGTTCATTCATTCGGTAAGCACTGGAGTTATAAATATTATTTCACAGGCTGGGACTCGGTAGTTATAACTTCATCTGAGCTTGCCACATTGAGCAGTACTCACCTGCATGTCAGAGTTGGTGAAGGTGCATCCTGATAAATAGTTGGTGTGCATGGCGACAGACTTCTTCTTTGCAGCCAAGTTCTCGTTGCTGTCCATTGACAGCGGAATCACGGAGCACTTGTTATCCAGTCCGCTTTTAATGGAAATAAAAAATATCAGAGGTCAGTTGGTCTGTTCTGACCTCTACTACTCACTATTTCATATTCAGCTGTATACAGTCAATATGCTGAGTGTAGGGTGTTGATATGTCTTAAATGATTTAAGATGACAGACTCAATGAATGAGAATACGATCATTATGATTCAGTTGAGTGAGTACAATTATGCACCACAATCAGAATACATTTGTTAAAAGTTATTCCTAGGAACATCAAATCTGCTCATGCACATTCATACACATTTATAGACATTTAGCAATCAGTTTCTACAATACAGTATCATTCTTTTTAAAGATATCACCACAGAAGTTTGAAGCACAGGGTTAAAAAAAAAAAAAAAAAAAGAAGAGCAACCAGGAACATTTGCTTTTTCTGTTCTTTCATTCTAAATGAACCAATTCCTCCTCATAAACTTGATTATATTCTGCAACCTGGCTTGATCAATCAGGGAATAAGGACCTCATTGAGACATTGCCTGATAATGACAAACTTGTGCATTTCCCTCAAACTAACAGGAGGGGTTGGTGGTTGCAGCCCTTACAGATGTATTTAACTGTAAATCTGTGCCTCTTGGAAATCACCTGAGGTTTGAACATTGAACTTCTTCTTAATTCTGTTTTCCACTGTGACTTACTGTTTGTTATCCTCCTTAAATCACACAGGGTTTCCTAGAAGAGTTTGATGAATATCTATATTTATAACTGATTTCAACCGCTTTATCATTTCTGGGGATTTCAAGATTCATGTTGACAACAGCAACATTTCAGATAACAAATACTTTCTGAGTTGTTGAATAATTTAGTTTTAAACAACATGTCACTTAGTCCGCCAATATTAAAGGACACACACTTGACCATGTCTTTTCTAAAGGTCTAGACATTAGTGATAATAACTGTGGTGGAATTTCTGTACCTATTTATTAAGATTTAAGTGTACAAACATCATTATGTTTATTCACTGTTCTCTGATGTCAGTCAGACCTGATAGAGTTCAGCTGTGACTAGAAACCGGGCATATATCTGCATGTTTGGTAGACTTAGTGTCTGTTCCAAATTGTACTACACAGATTAGTTTAGGTCAATGTGACTCTGACGTCAGTGAAATGTATTTTCTATATATTCAAAGCCTGTCAAAGAGTTTGGGAGAATTGGTATAGCAGGGACACAGCATCAGACGTGTTCTTGCTACTCCATCTCTGCTCCGGAGTATTCTTGTATAAACTTTCATCAACGTAAGCCATCTGAGTCCACTGAGTCTTATTGTGTGAAGTCAAGTCTTAGTAACTTCCTCAACAAATAATAAACAATAACCCACAAGCATCAGTCCTTGGGCCATGGCTCTTTAATTTATACATGCTGTCGCTCAGTACAATCATAAAGAAACATAACAATCTTACCATTATGCTGGTGACACACAGTTGTACATTGCTTTTTCATAATCTTAGTCCTATTAAAAAAAACTAGCATACTGCATAAAATAGATTTACTCCTGGATGGCGAGCAATGAAATAAATGAGCAGGCCAGAATTCTTGATATAACTGGATTCTGACATAAGCTTTGAAAATCACATCACCAACATTACCAGAACAACCTTTTAACATTTAATGAATACATCAAAACTCAGAGCATTCATATCCCAAACAGATGCAGAGAAATTAGTCTATGCCTTCATGTCAACCAGATTAGACAACTGTAATGCTCTCTATGCAAGATTATCAAAACAATCTGTAGGACAGCCAGAGTCCTGACACTTACAAGACAATTTGGACACATCACTCTGGTCCTCAAAACACTTTTTTGGCTCCCCATACAATACAGAATCCTCTCTTTCAAAGTCCTTTTACTAGTCCATAAAGCTCTCAGT
Source organism: Labrus mixtus (assembly GCF_963584025.1). NCBI lineage: Eukaryota > Metazoa > Chordata > Actinopteri > Labriformes > Labridae > Labrus > Labrus mixtus. Next base: position 26,031,009 of record NC_083612.1, on the reverse strand, counting down.
GGTTCAGCTACTCAGTACATTTCTGACCTGCTCACGGTCTACAACCCAACCCGGCCCCAGAATTAGATAGAAGGCCGGAGAGGGGGCCTTTAGTTACTGTGGTCCTTCCCTCAGGAACAAACTACCTGTGTGGTTATTGTATGTGGTTTGTTGTTTAATTGCTACATTATGTGATGTTGATTGATGTATTCATGACTGTGGAAACAATCGTCAAAGGAAGAATGTGCGACTTTTTGATCCAGTAGATGTTGCCCTTGAGCACCAGCAAGAAACCAAAACAAGCTGCTGTTTGGCGACACCTCCGCCTCACTGAACCATCCGCTCTCCTAGAGCAACACACCTACAACCCCTCTCCACTCACTCATCTTAATAAATAAAAGTGCTATTGTTAGAAAAAACTCGATAATAATAACACTCAATAGTAATGCAAGTATCACTTGAGTAGTATACTTTAGTGTAACACAATATGTTTAGAATATGTATGAAGTCTAATGGACATTTTGTATTATAATGTACTTAACAAAAACATTGTTGATTTTTTAATTTTGGAGAGAATAGATTGTTATGAATTCCAGATGATAAAATGAGAAGTACTCACCCACAAGCCACAGCACACCCTGAAGGAGCATAAGCACACGCCATAACCCATGTACACGGCAGGCTCACCCCATGTTCCTGTAACACACACACACGCACACACACACACACACGCACACACACACACACACACACACACACACACACACACACACACACACACACATTTTAGAAAGGGAGAACTCTTTCATTGGGGAAACAAACATTATTCTTTTTAATAAGCATTAGTTAACTTTTCTCTTACACACACTATGTACACATGTGTAGCACACTTGCACATGGTGAGCATTAAAGGGATTATGTTCACTGTGGTTAAGTCTGTTCCATCAGAAGACCTGATGGTCAAACCAGGCTGGATCCTGGCTGCCATTTGAGTGCACTCAGACAAACATGGAGGGCACTGATGGATAGATAATCTTTAAACGCATATTTCCCTGTGGCCTCTCTCTAAGAGGAGTGTGGCAGCAGAGGGTGACCCACCAACCCACTCAACACCCATGCATATGGCGAGGAGAACATGAGCTTGAAAAACACAACATGTCGCCTTACATAACAGAGCAGAGAAGTGGGTAAGGTTAGACTGGGCAACCCAGCCCCTGGAAGTTCATTTTGCATGACCTGCATTTCATCTTTTGGGATGAACAATAAACTCAGCTACTGTATACGATACCTATAACTGATATTTGTAGATGTTGCTAAATTCATTTGTTATTGGAGAATGGATCTGGTGGATGAAGTTTAAACACTATTTCTATGTTTGCTAAGTCTCATGGGTATCAGCGACACTGGAATTCAGTTTTGGTTGGAGATGCTGAGAGAAGACTTTATTCATGATGACATCATACTATGTGCTGCACGAATTCACATTTTCTGAATTAATTTGAAAGTTTAGGACAGCAGCTCATACTGATTTTAGAACATTTTACTCTTTAGAACAAACTTCACACTGGAAGTTCACACGTGTCCTATGACCAGTTTATAGTTTATGATAAACAAAGCAGTGAGTGTGACAAGAAGAAGCACATGCAGACATACATGAGCTCTCAGCGCACATTAGAGCTTTTTGTTAACAGAGACAACAGTCTGCAGTGTTGTTCACACACTTAGCACATAAACGGAGTATTATTAGAGCCGATGACCAATTGAGGCTTTCGTTTCTTGTCCCACTACCTATGTGCACAATAGCTCGTCCCTCACTCTCGCTCATCCATATGAGCTCTTTCTCCCTCTCAGAAGTTCTTCCAAAAAGGAATAATCAACTAAAAACTCCAAAATATACAGAAACCTCTAGATATGCTGATCTGTCTGACTGGATGATTGCAGGTCTTTGATTACTTTGATTATTGATTCTTTTTTTTTCTTTAAATACTTTATTTATCACTGAGGGAAATTCTGATTTACACTTCTCACACACATAGGCCCGAATCACACACATGCACAAACGAGATCTGTGGACATGCATTAGTGGAGAGAAGTCAGAGTGGGGCTGCTACGCAGGGATCACACCAGAGCAGTTGGGTGTTGCTCAAGGGCACCTCAGCAAAACTCGGGGCACCTCTCCAGCTACTAGAACAACTTTCGTATTTTGGTCCACACCGGAACTTGAACCAGCTACCCTCCGGTTCCCAACCCAAGTCTCTACAGACTGAGCTACTGCCGCCCCAAATGTTATGTTGAAAACCTCTCCAAAACCTCTCAACGTGTGCAAAACGATAGAAGAGCTCAGACCTGCTTTGAGTTGTATGAGTCTGCAGGGTGTATTATAAACAAGTTACCTACTATTATAGTAAACTGAAAAAAAAGGGATCACACATAAACAGGGTAAACAGACGTCTCAACGTTTTGATAAGCAGATGGTTTGGATTTTGTCTGATTTTAATGGGTGCAACAGCACCGCTACTTCCCAGGTAACTGATGGATGTCGTACTATTAAGTTCCCTTTAAACATCAAAGTAGTGGAGAAATGATTTCCTTAGAGATGATTGTCATAGTATTAATAAGAGATCAATTATGTCTGTCTGTTACTGAATTAGGTATTTAGATAATAATTAAAACTTTCAGACAAACTTGTCACATTTCCCCCCAACTAAAGTTTCAGAACTCTATAAATGTAACTTTGATAAAGGGAATTATTTAAATGTATGTCCTAAATTTCAATAAAAATAAACATTTAATCTAATCTACTTTAATCTAAATCTGTTTCATAATCAGTCACTTCATTTATGGTAATTATTTCTCAAATTAGGTCACACATTCTCTTATATGTGCACAGAATCATCACAGAGACCTGTACTTACCTTATTTAGAGTAAAAGCATCCCAGACAATCAGTTTTCCATCCTAGATGAGACAAACAGGCATTACTATTGGGTTACATGAAATGAAGATTGTTGTGTCATTAAGTGATATTCATTTCGATGCGTGTGCATGAGAGCAGGTGTAGTTTACCTGTGAAGAGCTAACGATACGGCGTCTGTCTTTACACCAGTCCATACACAGCACCTTGTTGCTATGACCCTTCAGCACACGTCTGGTCTTTAAGGACAGAGCTCCCAGCACCTCGATTTTCTCAGCCACCTGGTGCACTGAGGTGAGAACACAGACACACAACCCCTCTGTCTTAAATATATATCATCATCTTTTTTATATTTGAACTATTACATAAACAATGAATACATGTTGTTCTGTTTTTGTTACTGGTTGACATCATTGGAAAAATTTAAATGTCTCATAAGGAAAAGTACAGAAAATATATTTTACGTCTGAAATACTTATTATTAAATCATAGGTTGATTGTCAGATAATTCCTATGCTAATGTTTCTTCCCATCATGGTACCATGGGGCTTTTGCTCTTGGTAGAAGTGAAAGCGTGTCCTTTTTCAGACAGACTTTTTAAAATCCAAATCGGTGGAAATCATCATCACTAAAAATATTTTTTTAAAAACCAATCACACAATAACAGCCTGCTTTATTAAATGACACAACATAGGCTACAATTTACTAGAAGTAATAATGCATTTGAAAGCCTACATATAGTCTGCTTGATGTTAAGTCTAAATTAAACGTTTGAACATGACAAAAATGGTTTAATTGCTGAAAAGACTTTTCTAAAGGGATAACTTTGTAAAGCTTATTTTGTCCAACCAACAGACCTAAAGCTAAAGGCTCTTTACTTACTATCAAAATATATCTTAACTTACAAAATATTTTGCAGGTAATTTACTTTCAAAATTTAGTGGATTATCACTAAATTAGATTTTTCGGACGATTATTTCTGCAGCGTGTTAAGATTAGACTTTTAACATCCTGCCTCGTTACCTGCCCCACAACTATTATTCATCTGTGCACTATAGTGAGGTGTAAGTTTAAAATAGTAAATAAATACTTGTAGAAGGCTGCAAGACGCCTATCTCATACTTTGTGTTCAGGTGTAATAAGTGTATGGTAGACAGTGTAGTTGCAATGTTATCATTAGTAAACAACTACACAGCACACCTCTTCATGGTTAAGCATTAAGTCGTTTTTTACGAGTTATTTTCGCCATGTTTCAGGGGAAAATGCGGCTAAGAGATAGGTGTAATGCCGTTTTGATAGCTTAGTTATTTCATTTTGGGACACTTACGCTCCACGTCGTTGAGCTTGACCCGCTCCTCCTCCAGCTTCTTCTTCAGAGACTCGCTCTCATTCTTCAGCGACGACAGGGTTTCCCCTCGCTGGAGCCCCTTACAGGCCATCTTTGGAAGGAAACAACACCCCCCAAAAAACACAAACAAAACTCTCAGATAAATATAACACAGGAAGGAGAAGAGGAGAGGCAAAAATCACGAGGAGAGAAACGGGACGGTCCTCGAGCGCGACAATGATGCAGCCGCGCGTATCAGAGGCTCGTGCGCTGAGTGTTGTGAGACCCCTCCTCCTCCTCCTCCTCCTCATTCTCCTCCTCCTCCTCCTCCTCATTCTCCTCCTCCTCCTCCTCATTCTCATTCTCCTCCTCATCCTCCTCCTCCTCATTCTCTTCCTCCCCCTCCTCCTCATCCTCATCCTCCTCCTCATTCTCCTCCCCCTCCTCCTCCTCCCCCTCCTCGTTCTCGTCCTCATTCTCTTCCTCCCCCTCCTCATCCTCCTCATCCTCATTCTCCTCCTCATTCTCTTCCTCCCCCTCCTCCTCCTCCTCATTCTCCTCCCCCTCCTCCCCCTCCTCCTCCTCGTCCTCATTCTCTTCCTCCCCCTCCTCATCCTCCTCATTCTCCTCCCCATTCTCCTCCTCCACCACCGCTGGCACATGCACAGCACATTTAACCTACAGTTTAATCATCGTAATGAATTACCCAATTTGAGGATATTTTAATATATTTTGTGTCTAATGCTTAATTTATTTTTACATAAACTGTTCTTTACACATTTTATCTTAGATTAGTATGTTTTGTATAATGACTTATTTCTGCTCAATGTCATGACTTTTAATGCTCATAATGTTATCAATTCTTTGATTTTGTACCCCTGTAAGGCACTTTGAATTACTTTATAGCCTATGAATGGTACCATAAAAATAAACTCCACTTGCCTACAAGAGACTTAATATTTGTCTATATTATACAGTAAATACAAATTGCTACTTGTTCTATCACTTGAGCTTGCTTATTGTTAAAACATCTGTTAATACACTTAAGTACTGATGCAATGCATACGCTTGTTTTGATACAGAAAAACAGTTAAGGGTGATGACCATCCTCAAATAATGGTAACTTTGTTGTTCATTTCAGCAAGGTCATGCAACTTAAATTTCTAGATTTTGTATGAAGTGGAAATCATAAAAGCAGAAAAATATATCCAAAAAGAATTGAACCTTCATGTGTAAATATGTTACTATGTACGTACCATTTCCACACAGAAGGAGCAGTAGTTGAGGGGGTCAGTCTTAACGTAGATGTTCATAAGAGGACTGGCCAACCCACAGCTCTCACAGGGGCCAAAGGTGACCGCCACGAACGTCTGGTCACACATATCTGCAGATCAATGTCACACCTGTGGAAAAATAACAGCCATAAATGTTCAAATGAATTTAACAAGAAAGACAAATGACTGTTTCACTGAATCTTTTCCAAATAGTGTTTCTGGTTGTGACCACTTGGTCTGTTTGTGTGTTCATGTGTTTGTGCTCGGAGATAAGTCTTTGGTAATCTGCTCCGACCTGATCCTTCTCTGAGCTCCAGAGAAGAAGAGTGCAGCACAGCTATTCTGGGAACTAAACATATAATGAACCAACACATTCTATGATAAACCAAAAAAGAACATGTTACACGATTGTAAAATTATCACTATTGAACATTTACTGTATGTTTACCCATAGCAGCTATTTCACATTCCCCCCAATATAAACATAATATAGCCTACTTGTCAAGACATTAATGTCATTAGATACTGATATGGATTTTCTTTTATGCAGTTCATCTTTTTCTCTTCGTTTGAAATGTTCCTCTTTTGTACTAAAAAGGTGAAACAATGTTTAAAAAGTTAAAAGTAGCCATACAGGCTACAGTTTATGAGAAGAGTTCATTATAGTTATGTCTTAAGCCATCATGTATACTAAACACTGAACAGTATGAATATATTTTTGAGTAAAATAATGTGATATTATGGTTGTTTGAACAGAAACTATGAATAACTTCTGATGTTCATACACAATTATATCTTTGATGACTGCTGAATGCCAATGCTCAGCCCATTATGAGTGAACTTTAAATGCAGCTGAGTTCACTGCAGAGATCATACCTGTGCAGAAAGGTAGGATTTAAACATTGTCAAGCTACAAAGTTGTCTAAATAAGATTTCTCTTTCAGCTTTACAGATTGTTTAATCACAAGTTATCTACTCTACACCCTCTAGTGACATTTTCAAAACATTCACAACCACACAATGAACCCATATGTGAACACCTTACACACAAACATCAGCTTCAAGAATTCCATTCAAAAAGAAACAGCCTCATCAATGATAAGATCTTACCTCACAAGAGAATTTTTTTACGCCCTCCGTCCAGCAGGTATTTGTCCGTAGAGACCTGAGAAGGGTTTTTCCACCGAAGAGGATTGTGAGAGAGGTACAGAGAAGGAACAGTAAGCTTGTTAGGTGAGTGTTTAAGCTGCGACTCTGCTCTCATTTTACCTCCACGCTTCAGACGGCCCTGCAGTATTACCTGCAAGGCCTGGTGAGGTACATTTACAGGGTAACCCCCCCCTCCCACACACACACACACACACAGGTTTAATGTACCCACAATCTGCTGGGATTACATATAATATAATACTGTACAGTACATCACCTATGTTCTTGTAAAATAAATAAATGTAAATAAATCGTCTTCTTTTTGCACAATGTTGCACATTATAGATATGCTTATTGTCATCAAATGTGATTTTACGTTTACTAATTGCCTGCAGTCTTAAGATCTTGTGATGTAAGTGTAAAAGCTGGAATTAAACTCTCACATTACAGGAAGAATAAATCTAAACACAGAGTCTCTCCGAAACAGATCAATACTTAAGTTCTGCTTTGTTAAATGGCCAAAGACTTCGTCATAGTGTCATTTTCCGCCACTAATAAATAATTTATTTTAAAAATTACAATTTTTTGGAGGATCTTTTGACTGGCTTTAAGAATGACATAATAAAAAAACAGAAATAAATCTCCCACAGACAACTCAACAGTGCTTAATTCTTTTATTTGACTTTTACAGATTTGACAATTTATTCCAAGTTTCTTAGTTTCTTGACGGTGAACACATTCACTAAGCACAGCTACCAGAAACTACAAACAGTCCAGTTTGTCAAATGTACACATGGGTCAGAGAGGAAACATCTGGTTCTGGCCTCAGCATGTTCACACCAGTAAACCACTGTAACAGCTGTGGTGATGATATAGTGTTTTTTGTTAACACACTTCTTTAAAATGGCACATTCAACGCTAGTGCTGATAAGAACGATGGTAATTTATAATGTCGACGTCGTATCACACAACCAACTCTCTCCGTAATGTGAAAATGCAGCGTGAGGGGATGACGTTTTCTCCTGCCTGAGTACAAGAGAAGATGCTGCGCTGCTCAATTAGACAAACCAATGAGTGAATGTTGTGTTTATTTGACCTCTGAAACTAGAACGACCTCACATCAGCCCACTAAGATTCAGTCTGATGCTGCCTTCATTAGAGTGTCTGTGTACCTCTGGCCTGCAGTCCTGCTCTCACAGGACAGGGAATGTGCTAGAGGAAGCTAAACGGGCCAAAGTTGATCAGAAACGTGATTGGAACAAAGGCTCTTTAATGTGTAGTATTTCCTTTTACAGTCCGTATCCATCTATATGACTTCATAAGTGATGTCTTCATGCAGGCCCTATTATCGCCCTGCAGAATATCTAAGAAGCCTACATATAGCTGATATAGAACTTTGTATGACATTATTTTGTTTATGTACTTGTAAGAGTGGCAAACAATATACAAGTTAAACATAATCCAGAATGGGTTTACTTTCTGTGACACATGGTCATGCAGTAAAGACGTGATCTTATAGTCATTAAATGACACACACTCACACCTGCCTGTACGCACTCACTGAACGAGAGAGAGAGAGATAGAGAGAGCGAGCTATGCTGCACACATTAATTGCCAACGTCCGGACCTCATTGGAGTTCCAGTGCAAATCCAAACGCACAATTTATGAAACCATGCCCACAGACTGCAAATCCGTGCACACGGGCTCCATGCAACACGACAAAACTACTGTTTAAAAAAGTTTCACTGTCAGCAGGATTGTTCTCAAGACGCAGAAAAACCAAGAACGAGAGCAGAATCACATCAGCAGCAAGCAGCCGCACAAAACGAAAAAAAAAAAGAATGGTATTTAAAGTTTTGTTTGTCGGACGTTGAACTTGCACTGCGACAAGTGCATTCAAAAAGACTCAACAGGAGACATCTCTCTCACTTTCTCTCTCTGGTCGCCTGCAGAGCATACAGACCTGCTACATCTAGGTGAGCTCGATCACCTAAGGTGGGAAAAACTGCACACTGCTCCCCTACGATAGTGAAGTCGGAGGGTGCGTGTTAGTCAGTCGCCTTTACTATAAAGCACCGCAGGAAACACTGACTTACCAGCAGAATATGAAATTTGCTTTTGCCAAAATAAAATAAGATAGCCAAATTACTCTCATTGTTATTTTGTTTTTCTTGATCGGGGCAATGAAACTTCATACCTGCCCTCATTAGAAGTAATAATAAATAAAAAAAAAGGCCTGAACAAGCTCAAGCCCCCTTAGCTCCCCCCCTCTGCACGTGCCCGTTAGAAAGTGCAGTTTGACTGACAACTAAACAGTGCCACCCATCTGAGACACCAACTGTAGGACAAAACACACCTCATCAAAATGATCACATTTGACATTAATATTCATTTTACAATGAAAACAAAACAAAACACTACACCGACAGACCAAAGCAATGTCACACTGTTGATTCTGTCATTCAGATAGCAAATCATTCAGATAAGGCTTTGTCCACGATGTGCAGCTAAAAACACTTCATTAACAGTTTTAAACATTCATAGGTTAAGTTATTCCTTCAGTCATTGTCTTACTTTCTACAACCTGCAGATATGTTCTCTTTACACAAAGCGCACTCTAACATACCTAATAATCGAAATGATATAACAAAAGGCAGACTGATAACACGTGGTCCCAACGAGATCAATGGATATCAAATCCTTTTTCAAATACAAGTGCAACACAAAACACCTTCACATACTAACTTATCTTTACTCCACCTACTATTTGTTTGTCTTCTGTGGCTTGCTCCTATCATAGTGAGAGTAGTCTTCCTAATGTCCTATAAGTGTGGTTAAGCAGACACGTTTTGATCTACACTTCCTGTTTCTTTGAATCATTTCTGAACTAACAAAGTTCTACTTGGGACCAGTCATAATCTCCTTTATTGATAGCACCTTAACAAAAACACACATGTATCAGCAACGTGAAATATTTTCTTTGAGAGGATAAGGTAATTAAACCGAAATAAGGTGGGTGAGAGGCAAATGTGGTTGAGGGTTAGTACTCATGGCACAACAGGAAGTAAACGAGCAAAAGTGCTAAACAGGAGGCAGCGAGGATAGACTGAATACAAAGGACTTTTTTTTTTACAACATGGGCAGATTCCCTGACACTCGATCCAACTAACACCAACTACATCGAGGTTGTTCTGTTTAAAGCGACAACCAAAAGTTTAAAATCATGCAGGTTCATTTCTGGTTACTGATATTGCTGGTTGAGCAAAGATCATGCAGGTTAGATGAGTGCAGCAGCAGTAGAGCATGCTGTTCAGTTTTTGTATCAAATTGAAGCTAGATTTGGTTTAGTGCTGGGTGTAATGTAATATCACCATCAGCTTTAAAAAGCAGGGCACTATTTTGTTTGGCTATCTGAACCAAAACAACCAAACAGAAAAGACAGACATTTCTTACCTTTTCAATAACCTGTAACTTCAGCAGCAATTGATATGAGGAAAGCGCCAAAAGTCAGATGTTGTGGTTAAAAAAGAGCCCATGTTGTGCATTCTTGGCAAACAAAAAGAAAGGCATAGGGTGGATATGCAGGAGAGGAGACGAGAAGAGACGAAGGATTCAGTCCTCAAAGCTGCAGTTAGTGTTTATGTGTAGCAAAAGCTTTAAACATTGTGGTTAAGCTTGACAGGGTTGAAGCAAACCCTCCAAAACCAACTTCAGAGAATCCTGTCTACTCTGTCATACATGGCTTTTAAGTTATACAAAACTTTGATACTCAAGAAAATGACAATACTGAAATAAATAATTCCACAACGATAAAAGCAAAACATGTCAAAGCTCTGACTCGATCCGTGACCAGAGGAGACGAGTAGAGAAACAGAGCTAGGAGTGCAACACTCCCTGATTTTACAGCAGTAAGCAGAGTGTAACGTTGTGCGTGTGAGTAAATATCTTTGTGCCAGTGTCTCCAGTGACGATCAGCTCACAACTGTAAACAGTTCAGGGTGAATCAGGTTAAACTCTTCCTAGAGTTTGAACCTCATATCTTCTAAATCTCACCTTCACTTGCCAGACATGCAGGATAAACATGACAAAGCGGCATGTCTAAGTCAAACCTACCAAAAAATCATGATCTGTGCCAGCAATCCATAAACTACATAAACTACATCATATTTACCTGATACTGACATAAAAAGCCTACAATGGATTTGAACTAAAATGGTTCTAATGCAGCTGCTCATCCCGGGAAATGATGGACCCATCCTTCATTCTGAAAGAGGAATCTTCTAGTCTTAAAAAGGAAAAGGTGGGGACGGAAGTTGATGCAATAAATAAAAAACAAGATATATATTATGAAGATTTATATATATATATATTTATATATGTATAAATAATATAGTACAGACGATGAGTTCTGTCTTGGCTTGACTGTGTTCAGAGAGTAAAATGATAAAAAAGACAGAACAAAGCCTGATCCAGGTTACATCAAAATGGGGTGGAGAGAGCTAACTTTAGCGTGTATCCCTCTGCTGGTTTTGTACTGGGACTCACTGCGACCCAAACATCTCAAGCTAGACCACTTCCTGATTCAGTTATATATCCTAATGAGATCTCAGCGCCTCCGCTCGGGCCTCCTATTTGTGTGGTGTGCGTACATTCTCACTGGAGAACAAGACGATGATGAGAAGAACTACCTGAACGACTAGTTGAAACAAAGAGAAGGGAGCAGGGGTGGAGACCACTGAGAAAGACCCCCCGTGTCAGTGTGAGTAATGGAGGCTTTGATCTGGTCATGTGGCTTCTACAACAAGTAGGCGTTTATACAAGCGATGGATGGACGGTGGTGTTTTACAGCCAGGTTTGATCTCATCAGAGACTGTGGGTGTGTGTGTGTGTGTGTTGCTGTGTGTTAAGGTGAGTGTAGGCGTGTATGTCTATGTTCAGTGGATGGAAGTATTTTACAGATGTTTCTTGACAGTTCAGCATGTGTTGGGGATACGTGTGTTTAATTAAGCAGGTTGTATTTGTGAAAGTCCAGGTTCAGACCAGGGACATTTTAAGAGAACAAGATAGAGAGTGTTAAGAATTAGGAGCACGCTATTTTTTGGACATATGTGCGCCACTGTGTTGGTACCAATTCTAATTTTTAGTTTGATCTGTGATGCTTTAAAAATTGTTCACTTCTTTTGTGAGGGCTGTGATGTACGGGGGAAAAAAGTCATTTTTGGCCAGTGGGAGTGTCATTTGACTTTCAAAGCTAACGGAAGCCAAAACATCGAGATCACTGCAGGACACTGTGCCGTCCTGTGGGACCTTTTTTCACACACGGGTGAGGAACCCCAGGTTTAGCGAGCCGGGGATCTGGATGGTTTCCAGGGCGAGGGAGGACGGGCTGAACGGGAAAGTGACAGGATAAATCATCTTTGTGTCCATCAACAACTGGGGACTCTCACAACGGTCTCGCAAGCGAGTCTGAGGTGAAAAAGAAAGAGAGAGAGAGAGCAGAAGAGTCGGCAGAGTTAATATGCAGTCAGAAAAAAATTCCTGAATCAATTATACTTCCAGTTTTCTTGCACATGGGATTGCTTTGCATTGATACTAGAACACACATTTGTTATGACTCACTCTGCAGGGATAAGCTACTGTTTGAAAATCAGAAAATCAATTCAGGATATATGTTACATTTCATCCAGAAATGTTATCTCTCAAACACACTGGAACTTAAGGATAGGATAACTACACTTGTTTGAGTTGGATACTTCACCACAGTGAGCATCATACTGCACCTGCTTTCAAAGTTATTTCAATTCTAATAGTTTACTGACCTGAAATGGGCACTTATTTATAACTAAAGTAAATGTTAAAGGAACGGAAACCAGAGACCTGCTGGCTGGAAAAGTACATTTCATAAAAAAATGAAGAAGCCCATAAAATGCAAATTAATTAATTAAAGGGAGTTAAAAGTTAATCACTACTAAAACTAGCATAACTTCATTCACTAATTGCTATAATTGTTGGAGTTGTTTTTCTTGAATTTAAGCATATTAGGATGAAGAAAACAGCGCTCATTATTCGTTGTGAAGTGAATTACCTGTATGGTTCGAATGAATGCAACTGACACTCTCTCCTCAAACTCGTTGACTGGAGTGTAAAGGTTCAGGACCTTCACAATCTAAGAGAGAAGAAACACAGCGAGGTTAATACACGGAAACTACCATGGAGAAAGATGATTATAAAAGCATTTCTAATTTCTTGGACATTTACCTGAGCGGTGGTGAGGGCCAGACACATGGAGCAGATTGCGTCAGCGTCCTCGTCAGTCTTTTTCTTCACCTGCAGCAGCTGAGCAGCCTGAATCAGAGGCTCCAGGGTCTCCTTAGCTCCACACACCATCAGACCTTTGTCTCTGAGCCACTCTTCCAGCTGGCTCACATTGTACCTGCACACATCAGATAAGTTCAATGGTCATAGCAAAACAAAACAAAAGACTGAGAGAAAAATACATCCAGCACACTATGTAGGTCTTCCCTGAGCAGCAACGTCCCCTACCTGATCTGCATGCCTTTGCTCCAGGAGCACATGTCCTTGCGCAGCAGCAGGTTGTTGAGGGTGACAGCTCCGATGATGTAGAACTGCTGCTTCACCACCTGCTTGATGAGTTCAGGGTCGGTGCCATGCTGGCACATGGTGGAGTGGAAGGTGCTGAGCTGCCGCAGGATGGAGTCCAGGGTGTAGGTGCCCTCGTCTGCGATGCTAGATGTCCTCTTACGTAGTCCTGTGGGCTTCACCCCTGACACGCCCTGGATGGTCTCATGTTCCAGCATGCCAGAGACTGCAGGGAACACACACACATATTAAATCAGCGTTCATATCAAGCAGATAAGCAAATACCTTGTACAAGCACATACCTATCATGGGCTGCAGGATGTTCTCCATGCATTTGATCAGCTGCTGGTAGATCTGGATGGCGAGGTCACTTATCACCTGTCTGTACTCTGCCAGGTCGAAGTTTGACAGACAGTGTTCACTCTGCCGCTGTGTGTTGTGCTTCATGAACGCCTGAGACACAAATAAAAACATATTTAAATCTGACATTTTGAGCATGTAAGCTAGAAATATTTTGACTTTCCTACTTTCCAAAAAAGTAATTCAGTCATCATTTCATTTCAATCTGATATTTTGAAACATTGTTTGCTGATTTCTAAAAAAAAAAAAAAAAGCAATCAAAACAATAGAGTATTAATTTAACAAACCCCACTTTTTTATTCCACAGTTAAGTCAGATGATGTACAGGAAGCTCTTTTTAATAGTTAAATGTGCAAAATCAGTGATTTACTTGTAGTAACCACATGCAATAAAAAAAGAGAAAAAAAAGATCCATATTTGTGCACATATTTCAGACAGTTTCAATGTTTGTGTGTCAGTGTTTGACGCTCACCTCGTCTCCGCTGTATTGTTTCAGACAGTGTAAGAAGCGACAGGTGTTTGCCAGCCAGAAGGAGACCGTCTCAAAGTCATCTCCTCGTTTCTGACGGAAAGAAGAAACAAAGTATGAAGAAGTCATATACACAAAGTCACATTCGACCCTCTTAAATTCAAACATCTTGCTAATTGAGCTGAATGTTTGCAGCCAACAGTAGTAACAGTCCAAGACAAACTTCCCCAAGGGGAATATAAAGTGTAATTACTTAGACACAAAACCTTACATCCTCTGCTGATTTTCCTTTGCAGAAAGTTATAGTTTTATTTAACAACTGATTATTTTGTTACTTTAGTGAAATAGCCCTTTAAGCGCATAACACTGACTTTTATTAACAATGTGCTATAGACATCCTGCCTGTTTAGGGTGATCGTCATTATTACACACACATTATACAAACCTTTAGGATCTTCTTAATACTGTTGATGGTTGATGTGAGCAGAGTGCGGACCTTCTGGTCGTCGTTGACATAATCTGCATGTCTCAGACACATGAAGAGGATGTAGGCTGGCAGACCTGGGATCAGATTCACAGCTACACCACGAGGTTTTAACTCTGTTGGGGGAGGAAGAGGAAAGAGTTCAGGAATGAACCGAGGAGAAGATGTCTGTTTATACTCTAAATTGAGAAATGGGCATCAGGTATTGAGGTCCTGTAAGGATATCTTTGAAATTAGAAAGGTTTCAAGCTTTGTGATTTGTCAAACTGCAAATTATTTAAAAAAAAGGGGCTTCAATCCCTCTCTGTTAAGGTTATAGATAGTTGATTTTGAGTGTTTCTAGTTAGTCTTTATATCAAGTTCTTACCAAGGATGAGGTTCTTGACCAGTTTGAGCTCATCCTCCTTCTTGTACTCCAACATCCCCTGGAAATCTTTCTCTCTGCGGGGGATGTTGACAGGATGGATCGGCTCATCCACCATCTGTCCCGGAGATGTCTGGCCCTCGGTCTGACCAGCTGGGAGACAGACATGACATGAATGTACTGCAGCACTTAATTACCTACAATATTTGCACAGATTCTCAAGCCTTTGCTGAATGTTGCTTTCTCCCGTACCTCCCATCTCTCCAATCCTCTTGGAGTAAACCTTCAGCTGCTTCTTCAGCTTGCGAATGGTTCGGTCCTGTTTCTCCAGCTGCTCCATCAGATCCTGAAAAGGGAGGAAGTGATGGAGAGGGATGGATATAAAGGTGAAAAAAGGAGTATAGTGAGGACAAATGTAAGCCTCTGACTTCTCAGGCTGCTTCAAGCTGTCAGTGACAGTGGAAAACAGTATTTGAAAAGTCCACTTTGAAAATGTAAGCCTTGGAAACAACAAGCCAACAGGAGGGGTTCAATCAACATGAGAGCTGCTCTGCCTGATTTTTTCAGAGGAAGAAGAAGTAGAAGAGAGCAAAGACTGGTTGGCTGTTACAGAAATAAAGAGGTGCCAAGCTGCTCCGCGGTGAGTTACTGCTGTGGAGAGTTAGAGCTATTCAGCTGTTCAGCGCCATTTCATTCACCACACACACAGTCTCAGTTAGTTCATTCCCATGCTGACACACACACACACACACACACACACACACACACACACACTGCATCTCTACATACAACCATCCGTCGTAAAATGATGACTCGAGCCTCTCGGGATGCTGTGGGGTCTTCAGCCAGCAGTTCCTGTCAGGTGACACCATCCACACCATCATTGTGTATATGTATGTGTGTGTGTGTGTGTGTGTGTGTGTGCCAGCACTATAGTGGCTGCTTTACTCTCTGCAATGTGTGGCTTTAGTGACAATGAAACCAACAACTCAAACAGCTTCAGTGACAGAATACAAACTTCATCAATGTGTAAATCCATCACTTATTAATCCCTCTGCTTTGAATGATTTATTCTTGGAAATAAACTTCACTATCTATCCTATCCTAAAAATTAAATCCACAATATGTATTATGTATGATTTCCAATGTTGGCCCTTTATAAAGGACTCTGAAAAACATGTTTCCTGCCAGGTCTGCAAAGTGAAATGAGCCCTATGGCCTCCATGCTGTTAGGAAAATGATGATCTAGTTTTCAGGTTACTGGTTGAGGTTGACAATGAAATGTAGGTGAGTTACTGGTTAATTCCCATCAGAGTTGGTTTGTTGGTTGTTGAATGTTATTTTACTCTACTTACAGGAAACCAAGAGTGATGACACTCTTTCTCTGCATCTACGCTGTATGCACAAACTTGCTTAAGAACTGATGACAATGGATTTTGTAACAGTTTCCCTCTGCTTTCAGTCTTTTTGTGAACTAAGCAAATCATCTGCTCTGCTGAAGCTTCATTTATGTGTAACAATATGTACCATTCTCTACAAAAAAGACACATGATGTTTAATCACTTGACAGTAAGATGTAGACATTATAATCTCAGGAATAAAGGTACAACAAAAATCTTCTTTCCATTTGAGTGATGCTGTTTAGAGAGCAAGAACAAGACTGTGTCATTGTTGAACTTCATCTTGGCCACCTGCATCACATAGATCGAACCATGTGGAAAATTTAAGAGATACTTAAAATGTTGATGTTAGATTAAATTAAAAGTTTGAATATTTCCATTTCAGAAAAAAATCATTTTAACTGTAACTGTTGTGATATTACATTTCTTTAGCCTCCATAGTGTTGTAATGTTATCAATGTTGTCTATGTGCTCTCAATGTTTTGAGAGTGTTGAGACTGAAAGGGAAACCACTTCCCTTCTTCTTCCTGTGTGTGTCTGAGTGTGTAGTGTCACGTACCAGGTTCTCGTTGGTAAGACGTGTGATCTCGTGTTGCAGACTGGCTTCAATTCGAGCTTCTGGAGGCAGCTGAAGGTTTTGGGCCAAGAGCTGCTGCTGACGGTTGTTCTCCTCTTTGACGTTCTGCAGCTCCCCGCGCAGAGTCTCCACCTCGCTATCGTAACTTCTGCGCTGAGTCTGCAGTTGGTGCTCCAGTAACCTGGGAGTGAGAGATGAGACCAGGGGGGAAGGGAAAGGCAAGGAGGAGCATGCAAAGATGAAAACAAAAGAAAGGGGGCATAAGGGAAAATTAAGTATGTAAGTATGTAGTGGGCAAGAGGATGAGGGAGGACAGGAAGATGATGAAGGGAGGTAGATGAGTAGGAAGAGGTTGGGATATTTAAAATAAAGAGCAGAAAAGAAAGAAGCAAAATAAACAAAGTCAGCATTACAGTGTGAGGGAAAGACCATAAACCAGTGTGCCAGAGAAAGACAGTTGAGGTTTTCACCATAGTGTGGTGATTCAGGACAGCAGCCGTGCAGACATAACCAGCAGCCCAGAGCCGGCCTCGCTCTACACTTTCCTTAAAGTCATTACGCTTTACTGTCAAATAAACTCTAACCAAGACAACGCTGAGGTCCGACGTCAGGCTCACTAATGGAGCAGGTGAAGCTGACTGAGGCTCATTTCATTGTTTCGGGGGGAGGTTGTTTAAATACAATCATGTGGCACATACTCAACAAACATCGAGTGAGACTTCCATTAATTCACATGAACATAACAGTAAGAACATGTAAAAGTTGTCTAAACTCTGGAGAAGTTTAGTTTAGAAGTCTCCATGAGTTATGAGAGAAATCAGTAAGGTTTAGCGTTAACACATTATAAAATGATGGAGCATTCAAAGTGTACGTTTGATAAGGTTCATTCTACAGACAACTTTTCTCCTAATGTTTGGATCACTTCTACATCATTAGGTGAGCTGTTAGTAATGAAACAAACAAATCACTTGTCAAATCAAATCCCTTTAGCATTAAAAATGGAATTCTTCATGGATTGAAAGTATAACACACTGTAAACATTTAAAGAAGCTCTGCAGTGAAAACTGAGTTACAAGAAGAGGTTGGACATTAAAAATGACTATACCGAGGTGAGTTAGGGGATGGGATGCACTATCTCAGACATAAAATTAGATCATTCAATGAATCATTTTATAATATGCAACATCTGTAAGAAAACAACCTATTGTAGTCTTTTATAGTGCAGGTACTGTACTTTGTGAATAAGTTATTACATGTACACTGCAGCAGTATTATAGCTGCACATGTAGATGGTAGTTATTTAATACATCATTACTTTTGATTTGATTGTTGATATTTGCACATTACTATACATTTTCTGTTATTAATCTGTAAACGTGTTTTTTCTACATGGCTGTAGCAATGTGAATTGCTGCTCACACCCTCTGGAACTCACTCCCAAAAAAACATCCGAGACTCCCCCACACTCACCTCCTTCAAGAAATCCCTAAAAACTCACCTCTTCATCACTGCCTACAACCACTAACTCCCCCCTTACCCCTTACATTTCTTCTTTGTTGTACTGTCCTTGTCTTTTATGTTTTGTTTTGTTTTTTCGGTTGATGTTTTTGCCAAAGCGTCTTTGAGTACTAAGAAAAAGTGCTATATAAAACTAATGTATTATTATTATTGAATTGAATATGAATTTAAATTTGAATATCTGGCATGTCAATAAAGCTCATCTGAATTTGTAAAAGGGAAAAACTAACTATTTTCATAAAACATATTTTAGTTGAAAATAACAGCAGTATCAGCCCTTGTTTTTAAATGTGTATGGTTTTGTTTAGAATTTGGCAACAAAACCAGCTCCTTCATCTATAAAAACCTGTGATTCTTCTCAAAGACTATCGAGGAAGAAGCTATATGCCCCCACACGTGCCAACTCAAATAACTGAGAGAAGATATGTGAATGAAGAAAAACAGAAAGCCTCTTCCTGTAAAGAGGCAAATATTCATGCTTGTGTTTAAAACACAACTTTGACACCTGATGGTTTCCTTTAAGCCCTGATTAACCAGCCACAGCTCTCCGTCCTCATTCAGCTTATGGAAGTCTGGAGCAGCAGATCTGACCGACACACAACACAAAGAAACATAAACAACAGGATGACAAAAAGAAAAAGAAGGGGTGGACAAAACAATAAGTGTATCTGTTTTATATAAATAGCTGTATGTATGTGTTAATGTGCTGTATCCATAAACTCTTGTTCATCTGAAGCAACATATATACTCTGAGGTGTATTAAACACCAGGAAATGGCTTCATCCACCTTTTTGTGGCTTTTGGATATTATTCTCCGCTGATTTAACTATGAACATTTTATATGCCACAGGGATAATGAATGTGATGTAAATGTATCTGTTATTCTTTACCTAATTGATCGCATCAATTGATATGCTTTTGTATGTGTCATTGAACTGCTGATCTAAACAGTACAGTCCTCTACTGTCTATGTTTTGTGTGGTTAATATTATTGACTGTATCTCTAATTTCAGTGTATCACAAGATAAACAAAGGATGCGACATGGGACAGACGGAGGTAAAGGTGCAGTGATGCACAAACACCCAAACAAAACAAAAAACAAACAAAGTGGGCTTCATGCAGGTTTTATGCCAAACTCATTCCATACAGCTGAGACCTCCAACAACCAGCATCACATCGTCACTGCTGAAAGTCAGTGTGTGAAGTTGTAATGTTATACACCAACATGTTAATAAAGGCTAAACTACAGCTAGACTGACGCAGGTACCACATTGGCTAAGAAATGCCCATGCTCTCATGCCGTACATAGTGTAAATACTGCCGTGTGAAGTTCTGCAGCATCTTCAAAAACAGACCTGTACTGAGCTGCTGAAGCTAAAGAAAACATCCTTCTCTCTTTGTTTTTAGGGGAAACTATTTTGAGTCAGTTGAAGAGATTCTGCTTTAGTTCATGCTGAGCTATTTAATCTCATGCAGGCCTATGTATGCTATAACTTGACTCCTATGCCAAACACGCATTCCTTGACCTTTTATACTGGTAAACACAGTGTGGTAGAGCATTAGTAAGTCCTACACTGTTGCTACATTATCCAACATGCTGTTAGGGCAAATAAAATCGCTACGCAAAGCTACCAGAGATTTATCAGAAGAATCAGCTGTTTAATCTTCAGTAAAATCTGTTTTTCTGAACATTTTCAGCGTAGAGTCAGCGTGGCCATGCATGCTCTGCGCCATGATGCATAGGCCACGTCTCATTGGTTACCTCAGCCTACTCAGGAGGTCACTGACTTCCAATGGCTTACGCATGAACCGAGGAGATCTGCACAGGACAAGACAGCGTTCATACAAACACACACACAGTTCTTACACTTACATCATAGTTATAATAATGATGCAACAAGCGCTCCGTAAGAAGCAATAGTGGGACTAAGAAGGATGACAGAGCCGTCGATTGGAGTGAATGTTACACTGATGAAAGTGAGAACCTGTAGACTGGGAGGAGTCCTGGCTGTGACAAAGTACCTGTTGGTGTCTTTGAGGCCGATGCAGGCCTGCTTGAGTTCGTCAGCATCCTTTAGTTTGGACACGTCCTCAGCATAGATGGATGGCTCAGTCATGGTTTCCTAAAAGAAGCAAACAAACAAAGAAGCGTACATGAGGACCACATTTAGAGGCAGACATGGCTGCTTGTGATGCTTCATCATGAACAATATCAGTCAGTCATGAATGTGAATTCTCAGGGGGGTGTTGTTCAACTCCTTGTCAGCATCAGCGTAGCTTCTGGCTACAGCTGTCCTTTAACTCTGACAATCATCAAACAGTCGGAGCCTACAGGCCATCAAATGAAGCCTCTGTGACAGTCGTCTATTTTGGGTGAATGCCACTCCACAGTGGCGGCCTTTTCTTCCAGCTTTCAAGAGACAAGAGGTGCTTTCTGTCGAGGCTGACAGTGCTGAGTATCAGCTGATAAGTAAACCCAGGAAGTTTACTCATGATCAAAATGTTTGAGCAGGCTTTATTTGATGGTTTGATATCAAGAACGGGCTCATTTACCAGGAAATAGTAAAGGAAATGTGTTTTTCTGGGTAGCTACAGCAGAACACAGCAGAAATACCGTCACACAGTTTACATAGATCAGAAGTAAACAGCTAAATAAATGATCTTGGTTTACTCGAGTGCAGACACAAGCCACTGCACCAGGTCTGTGTAGTCTGTCTGATAAACTGTCTGAGTACAAACAAGGTTAAGCTGTGCCATCAATATTCAAGGAGCCTGGTAATACAGTTTGAAGTGATATGTTGTAAACTGAATGTTATATATAGAACTTTGTACGTGTCTTTAAATGCAAAATTGAAAATGGGTTTAGTCTTTTTAGTGAGTGTAAAACCATTGTATAGGTCTTAAATGTTAGAAACACAAGGTGAGTTCACACACACATCAATCAGCACAACAAAGATGAGATAATCACACATCGCTTTGAGAGGACAGTCTGTATGTAAACCCTCATATTTGAAAAAACTGATCTTTAGTTGTATCAGTGTTTTGTCTTTCCTGTGCTTTAGAGCTTTAGGTTTTATTTTTGGTTTTAGGTTTTATTTTTGATCATCATTTCTCCTGTTGTGACTCCAGTTCTAGTTGTTGTTTACCGTAGCATAGAGGGAAATTCCACTCAGGGATGTTCTAATATGTAATTATCTACTTTCCCTCAACCTGCTCACTTTATTTACCTTCTTAAACTGAGTTATAATTTTCTGATGTTTCCCAGAGAGGAGGAAATCCTTTGTGTCATTCAAACGTAAAAACACAAATATTGAGACCTCATGAGGGCCTCAGAGGGCCATCTAGTGGACAGCTGCAGTAGTGCTGCTGTAAAGTGGTTCCATTCAAATATCAATTCTTTTTCTTTTTCTTATGAAATCTTTTTAATTTTATATCAATATGTTTGAGTTTTCACGTAAGTAAACATGTCAAATTAACAATCATTTTTTGTGATCAGTTAAATTTGAATATTACCACAACAATCATGAGGTAGAGACCAACATGTTGTCTTTGTTAGCTAGCCAACAGTCCCTGAGACGCACTCACAAATTAAGTTGTGTACAAGACAATCATGCAAATCATGAGAGCTCCAAATCTGTGTTAACAAAATGTGTCACTAACTGCATTTGATGTGGATATATAATTGCTGGCAGTAATCAGCAAACTTTTGGTGAGGGGAGGTTTTACACACTAGACAAAACATAAAGTGAGACAAACTCATGCAGGATGTGTTATTTTAACTGTACCTTCTCATCCTGTGGTAAGCATGGATGGAGGAGAGACGGTGGAGACAGCAGAATTAGACACAGTGAAGGTAAAGTGAAAACATTCGCAACAAACAAGTGTAAACACACGTGACTCTTCATGACGTTTAGAAAAAGTAAAAAACTAAATGGATCATTTTTACTTTGTCAGTTGTCTTTTAGACTTATCAGAACAGGCTCCAGGTTTGAGATTAGCTTGATATTTATTCATTAAATTTATATATTCAATAATTATGAAGATCTAAGATCAGAATCACTGGAAAAATGCAATGAAAGAGATCCTCAGGAGGAGGAAATCTGTATCTCTTTGTCACTTTTGGAGGATTTTGTGTGAACACACGGACAAACAGAGAAGCAGGCATGTGTGAAAACACAACACACAATGTAAAAAGGATGGGTTCAAGCAGGAGTGTAACATCCTCTGAAATCTAACTTGTTTTTAGAAAAAACAACAGCACCAGGTAAACATTGTGCTGAGATATTTCACAAATGTTGATGATTAGAAGCCACATACCAACACAGTGCATGTACATTCTCTCTTTGAACACGGAGAAAACATGACACAGAAAAAATATTTCTTTACCTTGTGGTGCATGGCTTCCTTCTGGCTGACCAGCTGGGAGCGTAGGATCAGCACCTCTTCCTTGCGGACGTCCAGTTCTTCACAGGAGGAGTTGAGCTGCTCTAAAAGCACCTTGTAGGCAGGTGAGCCCGGAGCCCCAGCGCCAGCAGCTTTGTCACCTAGCAGGCTTTGTCTCATCTCAGCAAGGTTATGTTTCAGCTTCTTGTTCTCAGACTCGAGCTCCTGACGCTGGAAGTGAAAGAATTCAGCAGCAGGGGTTGATTGCCAAAGCTCTCCAAACCAATGGCATGTATTTGTAATAAACGTAGGCAAAAAGCACCTTTGTCATACATTATTATTTTTGCTCTCTTCTGACTGCTTACCTTCAGAGACTCGTACTCCAGCTCTGCACCACGAGCCTTTTTGAACTCTACATCATCCTAATACGAGGAAAAGACAATGGTAATGAGGAGGTGTGTTGGACAGGGCCAGAGTCTGTAATGATGCTTCTGACAGGACATGTTGAAAAATGTGTTAAAATATATCGAGATATTTCAGAGCTCATTACCCTGGCTCTAGCCCGCTGGAACTGATCCTCTTTGTTTTCCAGTTCGTTGCGCAGCGATTGCTTTTCTTGCTCTAGTTCTGTGAGACGTTTCTGCAGCTTGAGTGTCAGTGAAGTGTCGATTCCTCGAGTCACATCCTACATGTCCAAGAAAAGTTAAGACTGAGACTGGTGTCTTGGCCATGACTGTAGCTGCTCTGACAGTGTCATTTCTTGTCAAGGATTAAAGTATCAATCTAAAGACTCTAAATACAAGTCAGCAAATAAAAGGCGATAAATGTTATCAATTCAGACTTACAGTACAAGTCATTATTGTGTAACTGTAGAAACCATTTATTTGCATTTTTCTTCATAAATGTGTTCATTCTTACTTCTCTGGCACGGGAACCTTCTTCCAATTCGGCGTACTCTGAGTTGTAGGTGTACTCTGATTCGTTGCTGCTGTGGGTGGAATCTGTCCTCCTGTGGCCAGGCTTTGAAACGTTCTGCAGGGGAGAGAAAAATCAGCCTCCTAACTTTAAAACAATAGACTCATGATGTGTTGTTGTATCTGCAAATATGTGTTGAATGTTGAGACTCTTTTGTTTCCTGCTTTTGCTTTAAGCAAATGATATGTTTAGAAATACTTTATCAAAATGATTTCACAACTGTAAAGGTGGACTGTAATTTATGCTCATAAATAAGCACACAAGTATAGACAAGGTTTGTGTGTTCCTCACCGAGGAGGCCATCGCCTCCTTTAGGTCGTCGTGTTTCTCCTCGAGGCGACGGTGTTCTGTCAGGAGATTCTGGTAGCGAGAGCGCTCCTCGTTCAGATCCGTGTCCAGCTGCTGAGTCTCCTGTGCTATTGCACGGGCCATTTTCTCTGATGAGGCAGTGAATACAGAGAAAAGAGTTGAAAATAGGAACAAAAATAATGTATGAGTTTAGAAGACGAATTAATGATTCTGTATTTCTTAATGGATGAGTTGAAAGAAGTCAGTATAATTTATTATGTAATGTTTGTATACCTGTCATCTGCTGACTCTGTTCCTGAATCAACCTGTTCAAGTCGTCCTTCTCCTTCTTCAGAGAACCATTCTGTTCCTTCAGCTCCGAGACCATCTACACACACACACACACACAGTTTGTTAAATCTCATGTTGTGTAAAGATGGTTATCATCTTGAATGTGAAATGATGTCTTAGATGGATTCTTCACATCTAAATGTAACAGATCATCTAACACGTTATTGTTACTCTTAACTCTCAACACAAATACTTGTCATCGCTACAAACAAGCTGGGCTACTAAAATACAAAATAAGACAAACAGACTTGAGTAGAAAGTTACACACTAGAGTTAACACTCACAGTTCAGTGACTATGTCACTAACACACTACTCTATCTCCTGCTCTCACCTGCATCAGGGCAACACTGCCCACTGATCTCACTGCGTGAACATCTCCCCCTGGATCGCTTTTGCTCCTAAATTGCAGGAAAAATGTTGCTTTCTAATGCAAATATGCATATTTATATTTAAAGTTTTTTTTGTTTAAATATGAAATATATACAGTTTATTTCTGTAGGCCACAGCCACTGTCTTCAAAATACAAAAAAAAGTTCAGAGGAGAAGGGGCAGGCAAGCTACTTGTTTTTCATTGAGCTTCTACAAAAAAGGGATTTCTGAAAGTCAAGCTCTAAAACGGTTTTCTCCAAAAAAGGTTAATGTTCGCCACAAACAACTAAGAACACATCTACAATCTTAGTGATATATAATGAACTTCAAGAGACGAATAGTGGGACATAGAACACCATTATGCAAACAATGCTCACAGCGAGGATCAGGACAACTACAGGTAAGCGGACAGAAATTGATATCCTGTCTTACTTTCTCCATTTCGTTCCTGTAAGTCTGGGCCCAGTCCTCGATGGTCTTCTTCTCCCGCTGTGTTGAGCTCAGCTCCTTCTTCACCCTCTCCAGCTCCTCCAGCAGCGAGGTGACCTGGTTGGTTTTGTTCTTGGCCTCTTCCTCCACCCCACGCAACCGGTTCAGCTCCCCACGCAGACGCTCGCTCTCTGCCGTGTGGGAACTCTCCAAACCAGCAAGCCTTTCGTTGATGGACTTGTTGTCCTTGGCCTGGAAGACGAAGACGAATCATTCACAGAAAAGTCAAAAATCAAAAGGACAATAATGAATCGAAGGGAAGGGAAGCAGAGCTCACCTGCTCGTCGATTCTTCTCTGCAGCTGCATGATCTTGTTCTCCATGCCTTTGTTGAGCTTCTTGAAGTGTTCCACTGAGCGAGCCTCGATCTTCAGCTTCTTCAGCTCGCGTCTGGCCCTCATCCTGCGGATGCTGCACTGCAGGACGAGGATGGAGACGAGGCAGCGCTTGTACCAGCAGCGAGCCAACCAGCCACGAACGTGCCTCTGAATGATCACTGCCTTGTGCTCCCGCAGCAGCTACAGACAGAGACAGACACAAAGTCAAAGAAAGGCAGAGGGAGATTAAAGAGCATGTTAAAAAAACCAACAAGATTTCAGATTTTGCTAAAAATGCTTTGTTTTGAGATGTGTGCCATACCCCTTGGTACTTCTGTCGGGCCATGTAAGCTCTGAGAATTGTCTGCATGACCAGAGCAGCAGCCTGTTTCTGCCTGTAGCGCTTCTTCTCCACATACATCCTGCGATACTTCTGGATGATGGTGGCTGCCTGAGTGCGACGCATGAACTTGGCCAGGCTAAAAAGAGCAGAGATCAATAACTTAACTCACAGGTATTTGTAACTTTAAAGGTGTTTACAGTATTTATTTGAATAACAGTGTAAAAGCATAGTTTTACTCATCATTGTCTTGTTGTGCAACAGAATCTAATGTTGTGAAAGTGATAGTTCTGTTTGAATGACTGGATGGATGCATGTGTTCAGGTCAGCTGACTCACCAACGAGCCTGGTATCCCCTGGTGAACCTTTGGATGGTGATGGCAGCGTTGCGTTTGCGCAGATACTTCTTACGAGCCAGCCAGCAGCGGATGGTTTTCTGGATGCGAATGCAGGCAACACGCAGTTTGTCTGCCCGCAACTTCTCCAAGTAGGCAACCTGGCCTGCCCTGAAGAAGATTTTTGTCTTGCCAAACTGATATTTATCCTGATCCTGAAGGAATCAAGGAGAGCACATATGGGTTAACATAGTGATAAGAGGGAAACATTAAGAAATACATTAGTTTGAAAGCACTCATACAAAGAAAAGTCAAGCCTATGGTCCATCTCAGTGCCATTCTCTAATGGTATACCAGATAAAAAGAGAAAGTCTGACGGACCTGCACCAGTTTCTCCAGAACATTCCTGCAGGTCATTTTTCTGTCAGGCAACACATCCTTTTGTACCATCAGCACCCTGTAACGGCTGAAGAACTCCTGGTATGTCCATCTGTGACACACACACACACACACACCACACACACCCACACCCACACACACACACACACACACACACACACACACACACACACACACACACACACACACACACACACACACACACACACACACACACACACACACACACACACACAGATAAGTGCCATGTTACTTACTACAGGTTGTTGGGTCAAGTCATTCTCGACAGAGGTAAAAAACCAGCAAAAATCTAAAAGTTTGTGGATGCAGAAACCAACAGACAACACATCTGTATATATGGTGCCGTATTCATGGAATGTGCAATGTGACTCGTTCTGTCTGACAGAGTAATGAGCACTCTCATAAGAACCAAACAACAACATTTTCATTTCACCTTTCTACGAGAAACCTTGTGGATTTTAATACTGTATATTGTTAGATTATTTTTAAGACAAAACCAAAATCACATGTTAAATAAACATGCTGTGAAAATTCATTTTTTTCCAGCTCTAAACATATATGAGAATTATCTGGGGTTAATTGCTGAACTGTCAGCAAAAAGTCAAGGATTTACATAAATCACACAGATTATAATAATTATTTTTTTAAAGCAGGAAGGGGTAAATATCACACAGCTGAAATGATGATGAAGAGTTGATTCTACAACATCAGAATAGATAAATCCTATCCTATTAACACATTATATTTATATAGCAGACTCTCAGCTGCAGGTACATTTCAATGATTGACACTATATTTTTCTTTGAGGACAACAAATTCTAATCATATGAGGGTTTATGATAAGAAGTAGAAATGTTACAGTGATTCAAGCGTACCGGGATGGGAAACCTGCAGCAGAGATGCGGATGGTCTCCAGGACTCCACAGGCTCTGAGCTGCTGCACTGCACGTTTAGGATCAAAGCTGCCAACGACAAATAACCAAAGACAACATGAATTACACCTGAGCGAAGCAAATCATTTCAAGAATGCAGCAATGTTACAGGTGAATATTTAATAACTTCAAACTTGCCTCAAATTAGTTTTTTCACAACCACAAAATAAGAAAACTCACGTGAAGGCCAGCTTGAAGTCGTTTGGTTTGATGCAGCGAACGTAGTGTGGAGTGGTGGCATTCAAAGTCTCCATCAGCATTTGCAGAGAGTTACGGAACTAAGAGAGGAACACCACCACCACCATCATCATCATCATCATCACCATCATCATCACCATCACCATCAATAAAACCATCAAACTCTTCTGTGATACAACCTGACTGCAAGTTTCAAGTTCTGATATTAGCTCAGCATCAAAGTCCATATAATCACTATTAAACAGTCGAGTGGATCATGGAGTCATTTATAAAAATAAATCTTATGGCTTGATATTAAATAAAATGAACTGAGTTTGTTGCAACTCTAAATCTATAAATATCTGCACTGAGTGTTTAAGCATATTGGGCATCAGTGTCATTAACTCAGAAATTGAGAGAGACATCAACCTGACAGCCGACGGTCTTCTTGTGCTCCTTGCTGCTCTTGTCGCGGCCCTTGTCAGGTTTGACGCTGAGGCGAGTTCGGCCCCCGGTGCCAGGGACCTGACCAGTGGGACTGGTGGCTTTCTCCTCGTCCTGGAACAGCTCCACCAGCAGGTCGAACTGGGAACAGCATTCCACTTACAGTTACAAACTGAACATTTGAAGACTGCAGGCATTATGGTTTGACTGAAACGTTAAAGTCAGAGCACTAGACTCTGATTAATGAATTCAAAAGTTGTTTCTAACAGCTTCTCTTTTACTGCTTGCTTGCAGGTTTCTCTTACCTTATGTGTAAGCATCATCGTGACAGGCTTAATGAAAGCCTTAAAAAGTTTCAAGTGAATAAAACTCAACATATGATTCTAATAATCTAGTGTTGGCACAGTTAGAATGTAAGTGAATGAATCCAACTTTTCTGACATTAAAGTAGTTAGTTTTTGTTTCTTGATTTGTTGATTAGCGTTTGTTATCCACAGTCAGAGTTGTTGCATTGTTATAAAAGCCAATAAAATGATGAAAGGTTATATTTGTCATATATGTAGAGAACATATATGCCTGCATGGCTTAGTTTCGCCACAGTGTGTTATGATATAAACAGTGTCATGTATGATGTATGTCCTCTAGTAAAGCAAACACACATCAGTCATGGTCCATATAACACTGAGGTTATATGAGGAGGATGCTGTGTTATTTGTGCTTCAGGTCCTCCCGCTTTGCTCACAGCGTTGTCATGCTGCCTCTCTCGCCAGCGTCATTAAGCAGTACAGCCACAGCAACAAAGGCTTTACGTGCTGCTCGATCTCAACATCACTCTGAAAACATAAAAATAGCCCGCTTCTTTTGTCCCTCCTTTTTCTGTGTGCAATCCTCCCACAGTGCCTCCAGTGCTCCCCATGCAGCAAACACACACAAAACTGAAATCTTCTCAGTGCTGCGAGAGCGATAATAACCCCGTGCCAGAAAGAGAAAAAGAAAAGGGGGAGGTTAAAAGAAGCTAAAAGAAGAGCTACAGGCGGACCAGCGTTATAAGAACGCCTCTGTTTACCTTCTGCTGGCAGTGAAGGGTTGTCATGATGAGGACAGAACCAAACATACATGGACAACATATGGAGACACATTGACACAAGAAACACAGATGGCATTAAAAGGAAACCCAAATGTCCAGTTCAACTCCAAAATCATAATCTCCCATCAAACACTATAAAGCACATGTATAAAATCAAACGGAAAAGCAGATTCACCCAGGCAGGCAAATGAAGATGTTAAAATGGATTGAAGGAACATGATGGGAATGGTGATTTTTTCCCCCCAGTGAACATTTTGTGATGCATTTCCACTGAAGTATGAGCATGTCTTTGGTAGACAGACAGAAACACTGAGTAACTTTATCCATTGTTGGTGCCACGACATTCCAAGAGTCCATTGCATCATGGGAAATCTCATCCGCATTTTAGCATCAGAAATTTGTTGAGTACAGCGTATTGATTAGACCTGCAAGCAGACGTCAGTATGAATGTGAGACTCCTGTGTGTTTCACTGGTCCCAATGCAGTTTTGAGCAATGCAGGTACTGTGGAGACTTTTAAAGTTTAAAGAGATACGCATGAAATTAAGTTCTTGATTTTTCAGTTATGCTTCTTTGATAAATCTAATGTGGTTTGACATTCAGATTGACTTTCAGATGATGCAAAGTTTTAAACTAACTTTAAAATTCAGCTGAAAGTAGTCAGATAAGAAATGGAAGGCAGCAGTGAAATCATCACATTTTACATTCTGATTTTCTTGTGTAACTGAGTTAATGTTGCTCCAATAGTTGTGCACACACACAGACGGTTTTCTTGTGAAATTACAGATTATTGGCCAAACTTCCAGCTGTGATCACTCTGGGCTAAGATCATTAAAGGGATTGAGATAATTTGGCTAAACTGTAAGCGTGTTTATATTTATCATCTGACTGGCGCAGTTTGATTTTTTTTACTTTCTCGATCAATGTTGATCGATCAGAGATGATAGACAAAATTAAGAGGCTCAAAATGATCACAAGTGTGTCAGGGACCCATAATCCTGAGGCATTCCTATGTTTATCTACACAAACTCCTCCACGCCTCATAGTGCAGTTATTCTGCCTACTCCCTCAGTATTCTACATGTTAAAGTGTTACATGGAGATGCACTTAGCTGTTAATGTTTTTAAAATAATGTTTCATTACTACTCCAAGGGCTGAGGGTCAAACCCTGGTCATTTGTTTAAGCCTGCTAAAAATATATAAAGTGCTGGAGTCCCATGTGGAAAATAATGTTTGGCTGATTAATCACTTTTTGTTTCTTTCTTGTTTTTCTTTCTGCTCAATTTACGGTATGGACAACCAAACAGCAAGCTGTAGCACACACACACACACACACACACACACACACACACACACACACACACACACACACACACACACACACACACACACACACACACACACACACACACACACACACACACACACACACACACACACACACACACACACACACACACACACACACACACACACACACACACACACACACACACACACACACACACAGTATTGTGATGGGATAAGCTTGGCAGAGAAGCAAAATAAAATTTAATTAGACTAAATCTCATTAAGAGCTCATTACCATTTAATCCCAGTTTGTTAAATCTTACTGATTTCCATGGCAACCTTCCCATAAAGTCTGTGTGTGTGTGTGTGTGTGTGTGTGTGTGTGTGTGTGTGTGTAGAAAGTGGTTGTGTTAGAGGTTAGAGCAGACAGTATTTCAACCCTTACCCAGTTCTGATGTTGTTGAAGTCTATAAGAGAACAGCCGAAGGTCACTGTGAGCATTTTAGACAAATACACTGATTCACAGTCTGTGTGTGCGTGTGTTTGTTTGTGTTCATGTGTGTGCTGCCAAAACAGCAGGAAGGATTTAAAGACCTAGGCTCTTTAACTGAAACCAGGTTTTACACACTGGTCCAGAATCAAGCCTAAAAAAAACACACAAAGACTCCCACATGTAATGTTAATGTGGACCTGATGTGACCAACTGATGCTTAATAGCATGTGTGATGTATGTGTAGGTGTTTGTGGAGGATTGATGTCGTAATCAACAGAATTTTCTTCCCACATAATAATTATCATTTCAAAAACAGAGAGAAGAGGAAAGATTTTGTAATAAAACATTAACATTAACATATTACCATTATTAATTTGAAATCAATTTAATCATGCTTTTCCAATATTTCCTTTTTATACAGAATGATCAACGACAGACCAAATCAAACAAGGCCCAACTGAGCCTTTCTGAGCGCTTCAAGATCGGATATGTGTATGTCATACAAGAGAGACGATAAAAAGCAAAACAATGCTCAGTTATCATTTTGACGTTGGAGAAGGCGCCATCGATTCACGGCATCAATTCATGCACTGAGCAATATGAAAGAAATCACTCCACCTTAACATTTCCGGTAGCTGACAGATAGCGGTTATAGACAATGATAGGAAATTGTCTCTAAAATGGAGAACAACACAGAGACCATGACTGCAACTTTACAGCTTATTTCGATTTGTTTTGTTCAGATATGGCCTACTTACTATGGCTTACTATCCTGGATTTCCTCGACTATACAAGGCGGGGATCAATAAGTAATGTCCACTTTGCGTTTTTGTTTTTGTGTTCTACATTAGCATCTGTACCGTACCGAAGCACACTTTTTCCAACCGTGCCAGGGCCAAGGAAGTGTACTGTGCTTGAGTGGGGTATGGAGCACTCAAACTAGTCAAATGAACTGGAATTTTGGGGTCAAATGTGCTTGGTCATGGTACGGATTGCCTACTGTGAGTGATGTGCATACACTTGTCAAATTATCCTGAACCTGGTTTTAAAATCATCTAAGCTAAAACAACACTCAAGTTTAAGGCGACTCTGTTAAACTGACCAAGATGATGGCGCAAAAACACTTTACACGAAGACAAAGCAAACTCTTACTCTTTTGAGTTATTGAATATAGGCTTGAAAAATCTGGGAAGTCTACATATATAGAAATATCAATGAAACAACAAGTTTGGCCAATGACATCTATTTTATTGTGTGTGTGTGTGTGTGTGTGTGTGTGTGTGTGTGTGTGTGTGTGTGTGTGTGTGTGCGTGTGTGTGCAGCTTTGTCTATACTGTATAAATTAAACCAAAACCTCTCATACCATAAATCTGTATAGAGCATTTGTCTTCACTACCTCCAGATGGCCAGTGGAGGGCGCTGCTTCCTGAGCCTTCAGGTGGGGTGCACAGTCTATAAACAATGGCCTATTTTTCACAAGCAGACCAGGTGTAACCACTGCTCTCTATGAGCTGCAGGCTTCCTGACATCATAGTCCTACAGTTGTACATAAGGGCTGCACAGTTGTGTTGTTATTGTGTGATGTTGACTGATTGTACATTGTGTTGATGTGTGTCTGTGTTTGTACTGCTCACCTTGCTGGCCTTCAGCACATTGATCTGTTCTTCATTCACTGTGTCCTTGTTTTTCGCCAGGAAACCGTCACACTGGTACTCCACCTTAAGAGCATAGTTTGTGTTACTATAAGTGTGACGATTCTTCAGTGGGATTAATACAGCTCATTCTTTGTTTTTGGTAGCTTACCTACATTCCTTTGCATGTAGGTATTCCTTCAAACTTTCCTGCAGTGTTGTATAAATAATCTGACCCTGTAATAACGCTATCTTGACTCAGTAAGTAAATCTTTCATATTAGATCATGCACAGTCCAAACTCCCCAGGCCGTTTTTCTGTTACACAAACGTCGATATCAAATGTGAGAAATGTTTTCAAATGATCCCATTTTCATATCAGGGGACCTCTTGGGAAAGCCTGCATTAGTCCTTGACCCCATTTGTCTGAAACCTTATAGTGAGGATCTAAAAACAGACATGAAAATAACACTGTGTCATCCAGCACCTCATTACAGTGCAAGATGTGTCTAAATAGCTAAAGGGAAATACAGCGCAAACATTCACTCTTTTAACACTTCACTGCTAGAGTACTTTTGAAAACAATGATAAAAAAATCATCAGTCCTCCGGCCATCCTAAAAATATCTCAGCAGCTCTGCAGCAGCGACTGCACTCCATCTGCTCCTAAATGCTAAAGATGCAATGAATCCCAAAACAACACTACAACAAACCAATGCCTGTCTTATCAATCCAGCTCAAAAATGGACTGAATTCTGATTACTCACTTTCTAAACATTACATTTATGAAAACATGAAGCAAACACAACGTCAGTTGAGCCCACCTTGTCAGCAAAATGTTTGACGATGAAGGCGCGGTTGGACATGCGTGGCTTCTCGAAGAGGGAGCTGGTCTTTAGGTGGGTGTTGTAAAGTTTCTGAGCCCATGAATCATCTGAACCTTTGGGCATCTGGTATGAGAAAGAGACCGACACAAGATGTCAGTAAGAAAACATGTACGTCATCATCTGTCTCTACAAATGTTCTTTTTCTATAAAGAGAGAAAGTATTAGAAATGATCACTGTATTGGATTCACATCCTATAAGTGGTTCTTTTTTCTAGTTGAACTGGACATGAGGGACATTTTTTTGTCTAGATATCTTCAGCAACAAGTCAAACAGAATTATGATTTTGAATCACTGTGCAGTACTCTCAGCAATGTGGACCACCTCAAAAGTCAACAGCGGTGTGGTTTAACGAGAGCAGATAAGTGTAAATGTTTCAGATATGAGTGCTGTCTTTACTCTGCAGCGGACACCAAACACTCGTGTGTTTAGTAGGCCTGTAACTAAAATGTATCTTTGATAACTTTGATTAAACTTTAACTTTGAAGGATTAAAAAAAAAATTATAATCAAAATATGATTTTTTGTAGACTTTTCTTTGATTGGCCTGACTGTTGATGTTTATTGTGTCATTGTCCTGCGTCCTGCCTTTGCCTCGTCCTCGTCTGTCAAAGCACTTTGTAAAGCTCTGTTTTGAAAGGTGCTGTATACATACAGTTGGACACATGGAGTAATAGCTTGTTTTTTGTTATGTTCCTTCAAATCAAAGTAACATACCTGAAGTTTAATGTCAATCAAACCACTGAAAATAATTTTAGATCAAAGCACCTTGCACTCCTCGTCCAGCAGGTCCAGGATGCCCATCTTGGCTTCTATGAGGTTGATGCACGGCTGATTGTCGTAGAAGTCGATCAGAGTCCAGGGGATCTGTTCCTTCATGTACTCCTCCTGCTCCAGCTTGAACACATGCTGCACACATAGACACACAGAGTACAAGCATATTAACAAACACAGGTGAATAAAATACTATTTTCACATGAGCAAGTAAAATGTTTAAACCAGAGGTGACAACAGAAATTGCTCACCATGTTGAACTGTTGCTGGAGTTTCTCATTAGCGTAGTTGATGCAGAACTGCTCGAAGCTGTTGATCTCAAATGTCTCAAAACTGAAGAGGCAACAACAGAGGAATCAACCCAGTGTAAAAACATTCATTATTTAAAGTATCATAGCGTGGGTAAGTGATTTCTGCTGTCTTTGTTTCACAAGACTAAAATGTGTCCGCTGTGTGACACAACACATTAGATGGCCGATTGCACAGACATACCCGTAGATGTCGAGGACCCCAATAAACGAGTGTTGTTTGACGTTGGTAATGAGGGCTTTGTTAACGTGCTCTACGATCCAGTTGAAGAGCTTGGCGTAGATGTGTTTGGACAGTGCGTCACGGGCATTTGTGGCCTGCAGGCGGGGGAGGGTCTTGATATAAGTCTCGGTGGCTGTCTTCAGCTTCCTGTGGCACAGCCACTGAGTCATGTCCTGGTAGCTCACGCCAACCAACTCACAGAATGCCGTCAGGTGGCGATTGTTTGGCTGCATGAAAAAAAAAAAAGAAACCAATGGGGGTTATCAGTGAAAAATCAGAATCAGAAATACTTTATTAATCCCAGGGGGAAATTAATGAAGTAAGATAATAAAGTGGATTTCTCCCTTTGGTGTCATTCATCAAACTTTAGGATTTTAATAGATGTAGATTAAAGCGTCTAGCAAAATGTACCCTCACAAAATAATAAACCTTGTTATATAATCAAGGAAGTGACTTCTATTTGTCTTGTATTTCTCACCAGGAAAACATTTTGGTTTTTTTTAACTTTCTGTATATTTCAGAATACAATTAACTACACAATAGTTACATCAGCATTTAACATTCTGCAAAAGAAACGGTCAGATCTGTCCTTACAGATGTGAATAAGAGCACACTGTCACTGTGTGGGAGTCTTTTCATCGACCAACACATTCAAAAGGGATTTAATATTGCTCTGTCTAATAATTAAAAGATTTATTTTTTGAAAGGCAAATCTCTTTACAAACTTTTAACATATAAGCCTTTGTTGACACTTTCTTTACAAAATGACTGACTGTCAGTCATCATACGATCATTAATCACAGAAAGGCAGCTGAATTCAATTTCAAGACAATTTCCAGAAAACAAGAGCAGAAAAGACAAAATAATGAATATAAAATAAATAAATGAAGGAAAAAAATCACATGGCTACAGATACTGAGTTGTAGATATCATGCAATCTGTTTCCATGACAATCAAAACTGTAAAATCAACATGATCCTCACAGGAATGACGCTGCTGTCCGAGTCTCTGTCCTTTATCTCCACATTTCCCAGATGAAGAATAGCAGCCAAAACCTGAAACAACCCCATCTGATAGGTCTCATTGATACCTGCAGAGGACACACACACACACACACACACACACACACACACACACACACACACACACACACACACACACACACACACACACACACACACACACACACACACACACACACACACACACACACACACACACACACACACACACACACACACACACACACACACACACACACACACACACACACACACACACACACACACACACACAAAAACACTGGTTATTGGGGGCTGCCCGCACAGCTTTCCCACGAGGATATATTGTTAACATTAAAATAGCTGAAGACAATGAACCAGGAGATTATTCTTTATTTTATTCTGTAATGCATGCGCGTCCAGGTGATACAGGAGTGGTCTTTTGTTAGTGTGAAGTTGTGCATTTTACCCAGCAATGTGAAGGCGTGGCGAGTGTTGCAAAGCTCCTTGGTGTCGTCCACACCGGCGATAACGGGGCTGCGGCCCTGCCTGGTGTACAGAAAATCGTTTGCACTGCCTGAGTAGAGACACAGTGGGAGAAAATGAATTCAGAAAAGCTGCAGAGTGTGTAGTTTCACATTGTGCAACTTGGGTGAAACTGTGCTATCAATCAATGCATACTCCTTTACAAAGCATCCTCCTTTCATCATGCAGAGCTGAGTTATAGAACAATATCTACATGATTTCAGAGATAACAGGTACTTTTAAATAGTTTATTGTTTCTGATTGGCTGTATATTAAAATCATTAATTGCCAGCAAAAGAGTTTTCATTCTTCTGCGTCAGTGCTCAGTGTAGCTTTACAAACAACAAGATCAACAATGCTCAACTGTCAGTTAAACCAAACATACATATCGTGCAGGCCATGATAAATCTTTTCCAAGTAATGGACACAAGAAAATAAATCAGTGGAATATTTCCACATACAGATAAAGCCTGGTTAGTTTTCAAAAGTGTAACACCAGGTCATTCATAATGTCATATGTCAGCTTCAGACCAGCAGACAGACTGTCTGACACCCTGAGCTGGTTTTACAGATTGTTCAGGGTTCTTAGAAAAGACTGAAATCACTTCTGTGTCAGGGTGGTTTTAGTTTTACTTTCACATGATCATGGTCCTTCTTTTCACACTAAATTAAGACATGGCCTGTTGCCTCGCAACACGGGACAGAGAGGTGACTGTGACAACAACTCCATTTACTGAGCCAGGAAGTCAGCAGGAGAGGAAGAGACAGCAGCTGTGTGTGTGTGTGTGTGTGTGTGTGTGTGTGTGTGTGTATCATGACTTGGACGAGCAGGTGCTGGTCCACAGTGTGAGTGCTCTGTATGAAAGCCTGTGTAAACCAATGAGTCAATACGTTTTGTACGTCTAAACTGATAAAAATCTCATATCTTACAAAGCTCTTCAGACACCTTGATAACCTTTTTTACCTTAAGTTGAAGAAGGAAATATTATGGGATGGCTGGCTTGTTGCAGTATCAGCTCCAGAAGAGGCTGAAGTTCAAAATGGATAAATCCATCCTAAAACCTGTTAAGTGACCTGTCCCTAATCCCGCCCATTTTCATTCTCAAATGCTCGTTAAAAAGTTGAGCAAGCCTAATAAAATTTACCACTTTATGCAACTAAGCAACACTGACTGATGGGACGGGGAAGATTGGATAAATCAGCAAAACTTGATTTATTTTTTCTTTTGAGGAATCAGACACTGCAGCTGAAACAATGTTTTTACAAAAAAGTCATGTTGTTATGTTTAATTCAATGAGTCTATCTATATCAAGTGTTGATGTTGCATGGCTGTAGCTAATGCATTAACCTTTTGCATGAGCAACGCACGAGAGTCTAGGTGCTGTGGCCCGTTAACCTTTAACTGAAGATCAGAAAATGATGAATTGTCCCCTCTGTGAAAGAAACTCAGTAGATGTCAAGCTGCTGTTTGTGTTACTGCCAGATGTTGTGAATGTAAGGGTTACAGACATTGTCCACTGGGCAGCTGTGTGTGTTTGGATTTGTACACATGTGTGACTTACTCAGCTTCAGATTCTTGTACTCAGGCAGGTGGGATGATGCACAGAGCTGATAGAAGACATGATAATTCCTTTCCTCGTCCGCCTAAATGAAAGTATGAAGATAAAGTAATGTGAAGGAATCGCAACATGTCCACACATAAATGTTTAAGGACATGACATGAATGGTGGTGATCTGCTCAGATTCAATCCTGTACAACATCTTTTGTCAGCAAATATTCATGTACAGGAAATCAACTGTGTCTGCATAAACATATGATCATATGAGCTTACAATTATACAGTTGGACAGGTTAACATCTGGTAGCTCCACTGAAGCAGTTGGTGATTCAGTATATTGCTCAAGGGCATGTCAAAGATAACACTGACTCATTTGAGATGTTTTTTATATATATACAGTATATTCACAGCACAATGTGTGTCACACCTGAAGATATTTAAAAGAAAATCATGATGAGGCCCTACCTGACGTATCTCACAGTACACGGGACTTAATAATACAACTTACTCATGTCATACCAACAGAAACATCTTAAACAACCTTAACAGTAGTGTGCTCTTAAACGACTACCTGTGTCCTACATTGTTGCTGCTGCACCCAACACACAATTCAAACACACCCATACCTAACAAAGGGTGTTACTGCAGCCAAGCACGTGAAAAATGTGAGGAGGAAAGTGTTCACGCTTTTCTGCGAACATCCTCATTCCTAAACAGTGCAATCTGTGACACCTCTCATGAGCAGAGTTATAATATGCTTGTTCTTTATCTTTAAAACTGCTCTACTGGCTCCACCAGAGAGCAAATACACCCACTGTACATACAACAAAGTTATATAAGAGAATATGTAAGGCAACTCCAGCTCAGTAGAATCTAGATTTGAGCTGTCCTGCTTGTTAAACACGGACTGATTTGACTTCTCTGAAACTTTGCAGCTCTGTAAATAGAGAAAGAAAAGGATTCAGTCCGATGGGG
Organism: Labrus mixtus; assembly: GCF_963584025.1. Lineage (NCBI taxonomy): Eukaryota > Metazoa > Chordata > Actinopteri > Labriformes > Labridae > Labrus > Labrus mixtus. The sequence goes on along the minus strand of NC_083612.1, from coordinate 25,992,027 downwards.
GATAATTTATTTCACACCATCAGAAGGAGAAGAAGACAAGTGCCATGCTGTAACCCAGTGTGATGGATGGATTGTTTGTAGAGTTTTGGGTTTACTCTGTTTCCTCCTACCATTCTTTGTGGAAAATGTTAGTGCTGCATATTTTTTCAGCTCCTGAGGACACCGGGAGAGATTTTACGAGTTCTACTAAACGGACTGCTTGGGTGTAGGCGTGTGTGATGCCTGCGGGTCTTGCTGACGACGGTTGTTCATGATTGATTACAAGCAATTGAAAAGCACTGAAATATTAAATTGTAAAGACCAGTGTAAGATGCATTGTTGAATAAGAAAGGCTCTGTAGGGTTGTTCACACTGAAGCTTTACACAAGTTAGCAAGAACTGGTGACCCTTTGGAAGAAAGGTTAAACATTTTCAAGAATCTAAATAAAGTGGAGTTGATTTACTTCTGACATTTTTCTCTTTATTTGATCATGATTGTTGGGCTTGATAACTAAAACACAGGGGAAAAGAGGGGGTCGTGTAAACCTACAAAAAGGTCCCTGGCTGGATTCAAACTTTGGACTATACTAATGAAATTAGGTTGTTTTGTTTTCATGTTTTAAAAGCTGTTTCCACTTGAATACAATTCCCAATTCTAAGCTAATACTCACTCATTCTGGCTGCTATACAAACCTTTTGGTGCTGACCAATGAAAGCCTGAGTGTGTCACATTTATGCTGCAGTACATGGTGTATATACATAGGTGCTGAGTCAGACTCATACTCAACACTTTCAATGTCAAGGAAGTGAACTGATCATGAGAAAGACCCCTCATGACTTAATAAACAGCTATGAAACTCTGGTGATATGACTGAAGCACACAACACTGTGACTTCAGGCTGTGCTTTGTCAACCTTAAAAAAGTAGTTAGACTGGAGCTTATTGCATTTTTGGTTACTTCTACTCATGAGTGAAGTTTAGACCAACTGTAGAATTGTATTACTGACTCTGAGCTATTTACCCAGGAAATGTGATGGACAGAAGCACAACTAAACATGTCTCTGAGAGATCATGCAACCTTTTATTTGTATTTGTGCGCTCACCTGAAACACCACTCGTGATTTCTCCAGCAGATACGTCCTCATGTTGGCACCAATGATACGGAAGCGGGTGTCGAAGCCAATCTCGATGTACTTCCCGAAGCGACTGCTGTTGTCATTTCGGGTGGTCTTCGCATTTCCAATGGCCTGAGAGACAGACGACAAAAGAAAAGGTCGAACCAGATGAAACATTTTTATGAAGATGGCATTTCAATTTAAACATAGCAGAGGGTGAAGGAGCAAAGCTTTAATGGTCAAATTTGGCATCACATCTTCAGTTCAACCAACTGTCACAGAAAACCACAACAGTCAAGAGTTAAAGGCAGTTGTTTGTCTGCTGATTGGTGCAAGGGTGAAGCAGAGAGTACAATGAGGCACAGTACTCAGCATAGTAGTGAAAATGTTTTAAGTTAATTTTTTTTTGCTGAGTTTTGCCTTTATCAGATAGGACAGCTGAAGAGAGACAGGAAGTGTTGGGAGTAGAGAGTGAGGGATGACATGCAGCAAAGAGCAGAGGTTGGATCAGAAACCACAGCCGCTGTGGTGAGGACTATAGCCTCCATACATGGGCCGTGCGTCATAACTGCTAGGCTATCAGCGCCCTGTAGTGAAAATGTTTATTGGATTATGGATGGATGGGGGATATGCATTTTTGCTTTTTTTGTAGAGATTTAGAACTGCAGATTGATACCATTCTTTTGTAATGTTATGTCCTGGTGGGGGAGCAGGGCAACATCTTAGCAGGGTCCTCCTGGAGTCTTGTTAATGCAAGAAATAGTCTGGCACATCACGTTGCACAAACTGCAATGGTACTTTTTAAGAAAATTTGTTAAAAAGCAGGACACAGTCTGTAAATTAAAAGTGTCATATGCGACAGTAGACCGACTTTGTTAGCTTTGTGATGTAACAGGCTACTCTTTTTACCCCACTTTCCATTCTCTATGATAAGCTAAGCTAACTTGATGTTACTGGTGGCTTCCCTTTTATTTAACAGATGTGTGGTTGGGAAATCAGTCTTCTCATAAGTTCTTGGTTTGTTCATCTACAGTCAATTTTCAAGGCACTAATACACCTGATTCTTAAACGGACATGCACAGGATCCTGCCTGTTTGGCTTACAACTGAAAAACAGACTATTTTTGGTTGACCCACACTTGACAGATCAGTAATATTTTAATGAACTTCTGTCCCTCCACAGACAGAAGTTAGATAAGGTGAGGGGAATTTGCTGCTGAGATACTTTGCAAATCATCTGCAGTCAGCAGCCTCAGTTCAATACTCAGCATTGATCAACGACCCTACAAGGATTTCTCAGCAGACGGGTGGGGCTGCTTACACACACATACCCACCCACCCACCCACCCCCACACACACACACACACACACACACACACAAACACCCACCCACAACCAGCAAGCCAGCCAGCAGTGAGATGGTGTGTGAGCAGTGAGCACAGAGGGTTCTTGCTGAGTTAAGGCCAAACACACACAGTCTTTCACTGCAGACAAGGAGTCTTTCAGGTATTAAAATCTCCGCCTGCTTCAGCCAAACACATTGAAACACTGTCCCTCTCTCTCACGCAGACACATCCATGCAGGTTTTGTAAACCAAAAAGCTGATGCAACCATCTTCTCTGAATCCTGTTTCAGAGGCTGAAATGACATCACTGCAATGATATAAAGCTTTCTTTTCATTCTGTCAGCTCATCTTTGGTTGGCTGAGGGTGAAAGAGGTGGACTAGTGATTTCAGAGGAGCGGTTTGGAGGACAGAAAGGGTGGGGGGTGGCAGGAGGTGAGGGAGAGGGAGGAGGATGATGGCAGTGGCATATGGGCACAGGAGAGCTCTCCAACCCCATGTCCTCATGACTCAACTGGAAGAAATACAAAACACACACACAGTTAAGCCTACGAGCTGTGTTATCACAGCAGAGTGCAGCTCCAGGCCAGAAAGACAGAGTGAGGAGGGGAAACTGAAGGGAAGGGAGGAAGAAAAAGTTAATGGACAGGGAAGCAAATGAGCAAGTCAAGAAGAGAAAGACAAAATGAAAAGCATTCAGCTGACATAATTCACAAATTTGTCTGTGAAAATAATTTGAGGTAGATGGGCTTACAAAACAAGCCTCTATTCACAAACAGCCTGGAAAAAATTATGCAACACTTTTAGGACAAATTCACAGCTATGGGGCAGAGCTTAATCCCGTCCTTAGGACAAATGATACAATTCCTCTTACAGCTTTTGACCTGCAATTCAAGGAAAACAGGTTGTGAAAAGAGGCTTCAAGTTATTCAATGACAATGAGTGCAACCGTCTCTCATTTAACCTCCTATATCTAGAGTGTATGCCAAATAAAGAAGGTTCATTGTTATGTATTTCTATAAATGTTCTGTGTTTCTGTTGGTGTCTTTCTCTTCAGAAAACCTTCGGTCCTCACCTCCATGATGGGGTTGGAAGCCAACACTTTCTGCTCTACGTTGGCCTCGCTGGCGGAGCCGCTGACTGTAGCAAAGTATCTCATGGCGTATTTGGCTGATACCGTCTTTCCTGCTCCAGACTCCCCACTCACAATGATTGACTGGTTCCTCTCATCCCTGAGAGATAGAACAAAACAAAAAAGGATTGATCAGGGTTTCTGTTGTTAGTGAAGACAGTGACAGTGCAAAGGTTCACATACAAAGTAGGGGTGAAGCCCTTGAAGATTACAAGAGTCAGGTGCTTTTATCAAAAACACTTTTTCATTGCTCACAAGTAGAACGTGTTATCCCTAGAAGTGAGATCAAATCCTGACACTACATTGCCTACTTTCTCCTCTGCAGCTTTTCTTCAAAATAATCGCACATCTTGATTTAATAGCTGAATCTGTTGAGACTTTTTTCTTTTACAGTTGGATTTTTCCATCTATTGTTGTTTTAGCAACCTTTGCCCTTAAGTCATTTGAAATGTTTCTTCAAATTTTGCTCTCATGATTTTTTCGTTCATCATATTGTTTTTGTGAGTTTATCTAAATTTGTGTTTCACTGTCACTATATTCACTGTATACGTAACCTAATCCTTCTAGCTTTAAATGAACCTGAACAGGAACAGGGGCATTACTTTATATCTTATTCAGCTTTCCCATATAAACCCTTTATAGAGTTTCAGAACTGCTCTGCTCACTGTTGGGTTTACTTCTATTTACAATTTAATGACAAGATGTCTTTTATACATACTTTATTACAGTTTCTAATTATGATTTATTTTACTGCCCTATGCTTCATGACAGATCCTCACACATGCTTCAGCTTCAAATGAAACTGCCCTGAATCGTTTTTTTTTTAGTAAACATGCATTTGTTGGTATCAGAGGGAGGCTGAAGTGGTCTGCTGGGTTTCTCCTGTTTGTGTGTGTAAAAGAGAGAGAGAAACAGGGAGACCACCATGAGCCTATTTCTGTCTCAGCTTTGACCTACAAACACAGATGAGAGATGGGAGGGGGCGAGCTATGACAAAAACCAAGGCTACTCAGGTGACACACACACATGCAGCCACACACACACACACACACACACACACACACAAACCTGGCCATCTGTTTGTAAGCCTCCTCAGCCACAGCAAAGATATGTGGGTCCATGTCTCCCATGTTCTGACCACTGTAGGCGTTGATGATGTCTGTTCCATATATCGGCAGCGGCTCATATGGATTGATGGCCACCAGGACGATTCCTACGACAGTGAGGGAAAGTATGAGCTCAGCTGCTGTTAAACTCGACAGCATTAAACAGGTAACAAACTGAGACGCTTCTTTCCAAACTTTAAAGAATTTTCACACAAGAACAGTAAGCAGTGTAAATTCTTAAGAATTCAAATTCCCAAGGTCTTTTTGTTCACAACAACTTGAACATTTAGTATAAAACATTTAGAGTGATCTCACACTGCTACAGATAACTGATTATATCACATGCGCAGATCTGTATTGGGCAGTATTGTTTTTATTCTAATATATAAGATGTGTTGGGATTTTACTTTCTGAGACATTAAATTACAGTATTGATCCAAGTTACCCTTAGTAAATGTGTTGCTGGAGGTTGATTTGTTTTTGTCTCAAATAGATTGTCTTTTCATAACATGTATTCGCTGAAGGTCAAAACAAACACTAGACCGAAAGCTAAACTCAGGTTGATGGAAATAAGCATAATGTTGCTTCAATAACTGGAGGTATTGTCATTGTTTTGAGGAAGATTTGGACTTGAAAGATGCAGACATAATTACCCTCCGTTGTACAAACTTAGAGCTGACAGCAAAATACTTTCAACATCAAAAACATACGTCATCTCACATTAAAGCATCTGATAGGCTAACACAGCAATGCAATACTAAATGAAAAATAATTCACATGCGCTTTCAGGGAAGTATCTTTTGACAGTGTAGAACAGATCAATTTGAATTGTACTAGAAGACTTGATGGATTCAGAACAATGATAGTACATATAATGATCTTAATTAAACTTGACTAAACAATGGTCCCAAAGATAATCACAGTTTAGAGATAATTAGTTGTTCACTGCATTTAATCATTAAAAAAACTGTCCACAAAGATTTATTGTATGTTAAATTATGAGAAACGTGTTTCTCTTGGTGAATGGTAAAGGGACTTGGACTTGTATAGCGCTTTTCTAGTCTTCTCAAAGCTGTTTTTACATGTCCCATTAACCCATTCACACATTGATGGTACAGGCTTCCACATACGGTGCCCGGGGTAGAGTGAGACAATATGGTTTATATTGATATTAGTTTATGTTGTGTTAAAGTAATGTTATACATTTTATTGAATAGAGCCACCAGTTGTCCTTGTCTGTCCCTCTTCAACATGCTCCGCCTCTCTACCTCTGAGCAAAATCACCTGGATAATAATTTATTTTACAAACGTCATTTTTGTGTACATGTTGACATTGTGCAGCTGGCTGTTGATAAAACTGCATGTCTGATATTTGGCATTTAGCCCACATGCACGTGACTGAGGACAGACTTTGTTTTGTGTTATTTCTTTAAAGAAAGACATATAGAGATATTTATGACATTCAACTAAATAATATCAAGATATGATTTTTGGCCCATATCACGCAGCTCTACTGGCTAAACCACCTGCGTATAATTCACTTCGACATGTTGCTGCAGGAGCTGGGGATCAAAACCCTGACCTTCCAGAGAGACATAAGATTCTACCACTGAGCCACAGCCACTCCTCATCTTGATCCCATGATGGCTAACATGCACAAGACTTAAACTCTTTCACAGAGTTTTACCTCTTAACTCAATACAGCATGAGCAGTCTTTTCTTTACATCACCATTCCTTCAACGGAGGAAAGTAGGATTCCATAACAAAAACAAACAAAGTGTTATTCCATAACACACAGACGAGCTATCAGACGGTTGTGTGTCACCTACCGCAGTAAGTGTAGATGAGCTTGGAGTCGACGAAGCGGACTTTGAGGTTGTGCAGCACGGCCGGCTCGTGGAGGTAGCTGAGCGCTGTGAGGTCATTCTCGCCCACCAAGATGTCCGGGTTTCTCAGGTAAGGCAGGTTCTTTGTCTTGGGGTCCAGTTTGTGCTCAAGATTCTGAAGACGGATAGCCGACAGCAAAGACAGTGGATGAATGCAAATACTGACCCAAACTGAGTAAAGAGTTAGATATACTTGATGTTTCTTGATCCAAACACAATAAGAACTTTCAGCATCAATCACCTGTACACTGCATTTCATATTTTTACACTCACCAACCTAGGAGGGAGATACATCTCTCTTTTATCGTCAAAATCTGACAGTGAGAAAGTTTCTTCCCAAAAACGAAGTCCTGTGATAAATTGCATTGTAGTGTCCCTTGCAGCTGCACACCTGAAGGCTCCTTAACATGTTTGCCTGTTGTGTTTCTCGAGACCTGGCTGTGTGTGGATGACTGACAGCAAAGAGCTCATCTTTTAAATGATCAATGTCAGATGTCCACTCCCACCGAAAGCTTTGGAACAGTATTTTCATACGTATAAAACACAAATATGTTCTCAGAATTGTCATGAGACAGGCTTCTGATTTGCTTCAGCTCTGGAGCAGAACCTTCAAAGCTGTATTGTCTCGCATTCATCTTGTTTCTCAGTCGAGGGAAACTTCAGCTGGAATGCGTCATGCAAAATAACATTTTACATTTGCAAACTCTTATTCAATAGATCCTTCCCCGATGTTTGCTTGACGTTCTGTTTGATTCATTTAGAGGGAGGCTTTTAGCAAACACGATCAGGATGATGAGATGGCTGGACATACAATTAAATGAATTATTTATTTATTTGTACTTTGCCTGTTATTGTGCTGTCATTTATTCTATTCTTGTCTTTTGCTGTTCAGTCTTGAACTTTTATTAATTTAATTTGTGTGGATTTTAAATTCATGTTTGTATGAGTGGACCCCAGGGAAAGTAGTTACTACTTAGGAAGTGGCTAATGGGGATCCAAATAAATAAATAAAATAAATACATTTCTATAATATTCAGCAGAAGATACCTGGATTGAATCAATCAATATAGGGTGCACTCAGAGAAAGAGCATGACTCCTTCAGAGTTGAACAATCATCTTATCATGTTATTTTATTGTAATCAAACATTTTGATTTTGGATCTTCACATAGATCTGGATCACTATTAGGACTGGATATAATAACACTCCCAGAACGTCTATACTGACACATATATAGTACTTAATTCACCCCTTTTTTTCTTCTAAATTAAATTCCCATCATGTGAACGGAAGCTTACAGTTGTGTTTGAGGCCGCCACCACCACTCCTCCTCCTTACAATCATTTTTACATGAATTAATTTAACTGCCAAATCCTGTTTAAAACACCCCCAAACTTAAACACTGTGGGCTGTAGCTGCTGTGGGGGCTTAATGACGCTTCTCATTAAATTGAAGAACACTTGTGGTGATTGGCTGCAAGTAAAACCCCACCATAGCATTTCACACCAACACTGTTGTTTTGTATGTAGCCATAAACAGACATCTACACTAGCCATGCTGATCGTTCTGTTTAAATTTAAATATGATCACATAAATAGTCAATCGTTAGGAGCAATATGGCAAATCGTCCTTCCAGCCGCATATTTTCATTAGCAGAAGTGCTTGTTAACGATCACCAGAAGTGAGAACTGCGGCGTGTAGCTGTGTGCAGTCAAAGCTGAAGAATTACATTAACTGCTTTACATTTAAAAGGCTCCCTGGGGCAGCTTTGTTAGCAGGTCTCATTTGTGGGGAGTACTGATGGTAAAACCAACAGCTGCTAATGAGACTGAGCCCTTTGAAGTGCCTTGTGGGCATAGAGAGAGAGAGACAGCAACAAAATGAGCTGAGAGAAGAAAAAACATAAAGCCGGAGAGACTGACTCCTATCCTCCCTTCTCTCCCATTCATCCTCACCGTTCCATCCTCCAGCATGAGTTGCAGGGAGGCGTCGCCATTTTTGTAGTCCCTGCTGAGCTCAGCGGACTTCCATACCTCCTCTGTGTCCGGGATCCACACCCGGGCACGCTGAGAGACAGGGGAAACAAAAGGAAAATAGAGTTTAATTGAAGACATGTCACAGTACTTCAGGAAAACTTATTATGCCAAAGTTTCACATTACCATCAGATTCTCTCTAAAGAGGATATTTAACAGGAAGAATCTAGCTTTTGTATTGTACTTTCAGAGTAAAACCTGACAGGCAGGCGAGACATTGGGACGGATATAACAGCGAATCTTGCCTTGCAAATAAGCTTAAATATGAATCTTAGCTCTTTTCTGCTCAAGATGAAATGTGTTGATGGGTGACTTTCATGATATTATTGGATGAAATTGGTTAGTTCAAGCTTATGTAAGCACACATCATGTCTTGTTTTCAGAAAGAGCACACGGTTGGATTTCAATACAAGCATACAAAGACATTTCTTGGTTGTTTTTCATTTCATCCGCATTTTATTTTTATGCATTAAAAATAAAAAGAAAAGAAAAGAAATCAATCTTTAAGCTAATGCTCGTTTGCTTTAGAAGAATGAAACTTACTTCCATAGCTAAGGGCAACTCAGCTCAACTAAAACCCCTTCTAAAAAGAGTTGTTGAATTCCTTTTTTCCTGATCAATCAAACATGTAACCTCAGGGAAACACTGGCCTCTATGTTTTCATGAGCACATCTAAATGGTTAGTTAAGCTGTGAGAAAAACTGTTGCAGAAGAATGCAGTTCTGGGTATTGCATGGACATAACTTCAAATTCACATACACACTGTTCCGTATAAAACTGTCTCAGGCCTTACAGACTTGTGACTGCAGGCGATCAGCTGATCACAGACATGTGGGAAAACAGTGATGAACACTGGCAGTCACATGGCTGAGGAATCCAGCTCACAAACGTACACACCTAACCCTTTCTTCTGATGCTGCAGCAGGAGTTTGTGTGAGTGACTGGAGAACCAGAGAACCACAAAGTGACCTTAAAACCCAGCCAAACAAGGCCTGCAGTGTATAAATGTGTGTGAGTGCACTGAATTGATTTTCATACAGTAGATGTGACATGTTGTAAGGGGAAAGAGAAGAAGTTAATACAACAGACTCAGGTGGCGGATTTACCCGCTTAACCTGACATTTGTGTTTATGTATGTTTTGTGTCAGTTAACAAAAACAAATTCATAGTTAACAGCCTGTGAGTGAATAAAGAGGATTGATGGTGTATACCAGTATGGCTGTGATTCAGTCATAGATAATCACAGTATGCTGATTTTTAAGTTACTACAAGTTTTTAAGTTTGATTTTCTTCATGTTCAAGTTTAGATATTAGTACAGTGTTATTAACAACAACAGATAATATTATTGATTTATTAAATCATTCATTTTTTATCTGCCACAACACATTTACAAGTTACAGTAAAAAAATGTGTTATGTTATATGACATGCATAATCTGTTTGTTTACATGTATCAGTAAAATAAGAGTCTGTTGACATTTATTTAATGTTATTAAAAAACATCTGAAGTGGAGTGATACATGTAAATGGTACTTGAGCTTGTATAGCGCTTTTCTAGTCTTCTTACTACTCAAAGCGTTTTTACACCGCATGTCACACCTACACATTCACACCCATTCAAACACACTGACGGCATTTATGTAAGTGACCATCAGAAGTAACTAATCACATTCATACGCAGCAGGAGCAATTCTGGGTTAAGGGTCTTGCCCAAGGACACATCGGACATGTGGCTGCAGGAGATGGGGATCGAACCCCCGGTTGAGAGACGGCCAACTCTGAGCCACTTTCTCAGTACTTTCTCAGTGCTGTTGTACTCAATAACAGAACTCTTGTCCGATCAGGTTAACTAACTGCTGAATAAAATATCAATATACGATGACAAAACTAGAGCAGACTTTTTATGTCTTTGTTAAAATATTATTCATGAGCGTTTGATAATATAAACACCCTAGAATTCACACACACACAAACCTCAGCTAGAAACTAAATCCTTAATGTGTTATAATCTCATTACACATGAGGATTTTCCCTGCTGAGCCTCATTTATTTCAAATACTGACCACAAACTATGAACTTCTTATACAGACACTTTCTTGATTGGGACTCGGGCAACTGAAGCACATGATGATGAGGAACTTTTAAGAGGTCCGTCATTGATGTCACAGGCTTCGTTACATAAACTGTTAAGGGCAATATTATAGGAAAGAAAAAGAAAGACCTTATTGTACACGGGCACAATAGAGGAGAAACCGCTTAATTCAGCCTTCTGCTTCACTCCCAATCATCTGAATCATGATGTCATGGTCACACACACACACACACACACACACACACACACACACACACACACACACACACACACACACACACACACACACACACACACACACACACACACACACACACACACACACACACACACACACACACACACACACACACACACACACACACACACACACACACACACACACACACACACACACACACACACACACACACACACACACACACACACACACACACACACACACACACACACACACACACCCTGTCTCTCTCCCTCGCTCTCCCGCCCGCCTGTCTGTTGCTCTTCCTGTTTAGAAGAGATGTGTTGTGAAAATGTAGAGTGAAAGCCTCTGTGATGGAGGATGAACACAAAACTAGACTTAATTGTAGAAACTAAGTGCAAAATATTAAGAGTGGAATGAAAAGCCTCGCTGGCTGTAATCAAAAAGTGACTTTTTCTTTAAATCTCTTATAAGCCCCCAGGTCTCATAATCTTTTACCTTTCTAAACTATTCTCTCGCTCTATCCCTGCGGGATCACCCGGCTGTGTGATTTGTTTGGTAAGCTAGTGTGTCGTGTGGTTTTCCACTGAGTGACAGTTAAAACAGGAGCCATAAAATCTTTGCATGTCAGATAAAAAAAACAAAAAGCCACAACGAAATGTGTTAGATTAAAAAGAAACAAAAGAACGAGGGGCTGCGATGGGAAACGGTAAACAATAAATGTGTGGACAGAGAGACTGTGTGCTACAGCCCAATCATTTCTGCATGTATGTGCCCAAAGATGATTCCATTGGGAATGACAATAAATATGATAAAAACTATTTAAAAGATACATTTATGTGAGTCTTTGAGTGATTGTGTAACTCTTTATATTCATATCACCAAGACAATAACAATGAGATTCATTGTGCAGCATTATCAATTCAAGGTCATTTTATATTTAAAATATAAAGTTGTTACTAGTCTGTTAGAACTGTTGTTTGAATGACTTACTATAATACTGCCTTTGGCATACTTTCATTATCACCTGGCACATACACTGGATATGATTATATGGAATATATCCTGCACTTTCAGTGTTAAACAGTTAAAAACAGTTTTATGCACCTTCGAGAATACAAGAGAGAGTAAACAGTTCATGAAAGTACAAAACTGATGTATACACGCTTCACTGCTGACACATTCAGCTTCAGAGGGGCAAATTCAAATTCAAATCTTTGAAGTATAAACCAGGACAATGTTCACTGGCAATAAAAAGTTACAACTTGTCTTTAATACTAAATTCATAGTAAGCAGTTGTTTTTAGTTGCTCTCAGTTTTTGTCATTGATTATTTAAAGAAAAGTAATGCTGCAGGTAGTTTAGTCATGACAGTAAAGTCATTACATTACTGTGTCAAGATAAACATTGTTCAAACCAGGATATCTATTCTTACAAAATGATTTTACATCATGTTTTTAAAAATGTCAAAACTATCAGACGGAATGACGAATCCACCAAGAGATTTGGAATATTTCACAAAACTTTGCACATTGTAAATTACTGTAAGTAAGTACAGCTCCGGTGAGGAGCTGGAAAGATATGTTTAAAAAAATAGGAGAAATGTTGGTCTGTCACTGTGTAAAAAAAGAAAAGATCTTAAAATCCACTCTATGGGAGTCTCTGAACTCACAGGTTGAATTTATAATCACAGGAAACGCAAAATCTGAGCCTGCCTTTCTCTGTCACACTTCCCATTTCACCATTTTGTTAGTTTTTGCACCTTTTTGGTCCCCACAGGAGACCCTCCCAGCAGCCTGCCTCCTAGCAACAGAGAGAAAGAGAGCGATGGGAGCAGAGAGAGAGAGAGAGAGAGAGAGAGAGAGAGAGAGAGAGAGAGAGAGAGAGAGAGAGAGAGAGAGAGAGAGAGAGAGAGAGAGAGAGAGGCAAAGAGACATAGAGGGGGGATGGAGGCTAAAAATAGCTTCAGCGAGTTTTGAGCTGCATCACACCTCTCACAGACATCACTGCGCTACAGAGCACACTTCCTGATCTCATAATCATCCTCACAAATTCACACTTGCACGCACGCACAAAGACACACACTAAAAACACACACATGCAGACACCTGTTTCACACATCAGTAAGTCAGAAAGATACCTCCAGTATGCACATTTCTTCCTCTCCTATTAAACCAAAAACAATCCGAAAAAAGTGGATGTGCCTGAGTGTGTATACCTGAATATGTATGCTAAATAAATAAAATAAAATGCAGCTGCTGAGGCAATGAATCATATTTATAGACCAACAAAGTCCCCTGGGTTCAGAAAACAAAGGACAGATGAAGGATGAAATCCCAGCACACACGCACAGACAGACTTCTACATGTTTCAAGGACAAAATCCTCGACAATGAAACACAATCTGAGGAAGAGGAGAGAGAAATGTGATGAGTCAGAGAGCCGCCTCTCTGTCTACCTTACAGAGCAATGGATGATGGTCAGACCGGTGTATTATGGGCGGCAGTCAGAGAGAAATAGAGGGGTGACGAAAATGCAAAAGACGTCAGAGGGTCTGTGACATCAGAGATCACATGACGAGAGAGAGTCTGCATTGAGCTTGCCCTGCCGACAGTATTCTCAATGCATATGTGAGACATGTTTTTCAATGCATGACTTAACAAACTGTCTGAATTAGAATAAGATTTAACTGCATATGATTGCATTTGATGAACATACTAAATGTATTGAATGTGTGTGCATACTGCACTACAAGGTCCAATAAGAGGCTTCTTTATTTTCTTATTCTTTCCTTTCCCACAGGGCTCGGGGTGTGGTCGCACTGATACAGACTCACATGTTGTTTCTAAGAGTAAAATGTGTGATGCTTTAAAGAAAAGGATTTAGAGCTAAATAATTATCAAGGCCAATCAAAAAAAAAAGGAAATTATGATTGAATTATTTTCAACAGATCATAATTTGTAGAGCATTCAAACCAACACTTTATTTATCTCCTATTTGCATTCAGTCAGTTACAGACATATTCAAAGTCTGCTGGTGATATATTCAGTGATCTTAAGTAACTTTAGTTAATACAGTGTAGATGAAAGGGGAACTCTCCAGCAGTCAAAAAAGGGACCATATGGTTAAAGGGATTCAGCAGGAACAGATTAAGTAAGAATGGTCAGAAAACATGTAGAGCTCCAAAAACACTGGATCCTTTCAAGTCCTGTAATGCAACCCGAGTTTCTTTCTTTGGTAAATGAATGAAAGTCTATCAAACAAAAACTGACAGTCTCCAGTCCAGACCCCAAGATGAGATAACCTTGATGACCTCATGACATCATCTGAAAAAAAATAATGATACAGCTACAGTAAAGATGTCTATAACAAAAAGTGACACAACGCCCTTGTGACACAGTATTAAATTTCACTTTTTATTTTATATTGAATGATAACTTTTGAGTATACTTAATACTCAGAGTTCATCAGCAGAGCGTCAGTTCAAAGCAGGGAAAGGCTGCTCAGAGGTATGAGGTTGGTCTGATGCTAATCCTGGTTTAACAGTGGCAAAGGATCAGGACCTGATTAGGCTAACTCAGGGTTTAACACAAGCTAATCTGATCCAAGTCAACTACACCAAGATTGTATGACTTTCTCATGTGGCAATAAGAGAACCTTAAACTACTCTTTATTCTTGTTCTGAGCCACAGACAGAAACAAGCAGAAGAGAAAAATAACTGCGAGGACTATTTTATATTTATGATGATTGATGTGATATTGTAAGATGGAGAAAGGTGATCAGGTCAAATTTTAAATTGTATGGTTTTGCTAAATGTGTCAGATAAATGAAAGTCACATTATTCCCACTTAAAACTTACATCCCTTAGCTCTTGATCATACAATAAAACCTCGACAAGGACATCAGAGGAGGACTGAGGTTTGGAGGTGACATTAGAGATCAAGGCATTGGGACAGTGTGTATGTGTAAAGTGTCTGCAGTCAGTATATGTGCAGGTGTGTGTTGGAAGGAGGGCTGTAACTGAAGGGCGGGGCATCCATGACAAGTGTTTTCAAATCTGCACAAGTCAACAGCAGCTTAGAGACTTCACCTTGCTAATACTGAGCTCTGAGCTTTCACTGCGAGCAGCTGTGACTCCTGTGAAGCCTTGTGGAGGGTTTCCTTCGACTTACCAGAACTACCACAGCCAACTAGTCCACTGATAAAATATACATGGAGATCATTTCAACTTTATTTGTCTGTTTTTTTGTTTTTTTTGGGGGGGGGGTGGGGGGGGTTTCTAAAAGGTTGCTCCTGTTTTTATTATTAAGTTTACAAATGTATTTCTTAATAAAATACCTGAAATTATTGTGGCCCAAAAGAATGAATGTTAAATATTGAATAATACAGACAACCCAAGAGAAACCATTAACATCTTATGTCGTACTTTTTAACAAGCATCAAAAACATGTAGTACATTCAAAGTACTTTGGCTTAGTCATGGACTGAACACTCCTCTGCTCTGTAATGTACCAGTATGCAGTGCACTAGTGTGTTAAACATCTTTAATCTTTTGCTTTATCTAGGAGTGAAGGGACTTAAGAGAAGAAAACACTGAAACAAGTGGAGCTAGATTAAAAGCTTGAAACAGACATCACGGTCCGGCAGAGATGACTATGTGGACAGCTGCAGAGTGTTTTGCTCACATATTCTCAATGGAGGCCCAGACTGCTGAAGCCTCGTCACATGATGCCACTCATGTGAGAATCTGCTGTTTTTCTGCTCAGCTGGGCACACGCAGCATGACGCTGAGATCCAGAGACCTCACTGTGTCTGAGAGTTTAGTCGGAGAGTAACTGTGCTAGAATCGATACACCCAACTGTGCGTCCTAACTAGGATTTGTGGCACAACTAGCGTGTCAGTGTCCAGTGGTGGCCAAAGATCAGAGACTCTTCCTAACAAGCTGCAACACTGCCCAGCACCTAATCTCATTACTTTAGTCAGAGCTGACTCTCAGACTAGTAGTTCACTTCTGTATGTTATGACAGGGCCGGAAAGTCAATGCACAGATGTGCTTTATGTTTGTACTAGACAATTGGCCTGTAATGAAGTTTTACCAATACTGAAAAATATATACACAATAAAGTAGGAAACAAGCAATGCTAAGCTAACCAGCTAAGTTCAGAGATACCACAATAAGGCTCTTCTTCACAGCCTGCTTAGTAATCATTGAACAGAAGATAATATTGCTTCTTGCGACATGCAGTCTTACATCTACAGAAGTTAGGACCCAGTACAAACAACTTTCAGTGATTCAATTATGGCAATTGGAAGCAAAGATTTTGCTGTTATTCAAATACCAAAACAGGCTAAAATCTGATTTGTCACTAATCGATGGCTGCTGCTGCCCGAACTTTCCTCTACAGAAATGAGACTAGAAGAAGGGTGTGCCAGGATCATTGCTTCTTCTCCACTCTTCAGAAACAATAAAACAAGTTGATGACTTCCACATAACTAATTAAGGAACCACATAGAGCTCAAGAGAGACTTCTCCCAACAACCAAAAGTTATAAATGTATTTTAGAGTCTGTCTAATTGTACAATTTTACAAGATAACTCTAGGCTACATATCTTACTTAAAATAAGAATGGAGGGTTAAGATGAAGCTTAAAATAAGCAAAAACTCACTTGAACAAACATATATTCCAACTCCCGGTTCATCTTGTCTCTTTCTTTAGTCTCTAGCTCATGCTGTGAGTCTGCTGATTACACGGATGTTTCTGGATGCACACGCGCCACAAGACCAGACACAAGCTGATGGAGCACTGAGCTCCAGAGCTTGCTGTGCTGAATGAAACCTTCCCATTGTGCCTGCAGACACAGGCAGAGTTCACCGACGTATCCTAAAAGTCCCCTGTCCTATGACAGACCACTGGGCATCCCTGCTGTCAATCAAGCAGCCCCGCTTCCTTTACCGATCACATGAGTTGTTAGACAGAGACTTCATGCAAATAAACAGGACAATCCCACAAACCACAGATTTGGCTCCAAACAACAATGTGTGGCAGATGCACAGATGAGCCGAAGAGACACTACATTAATTAATATCCAAACATTTAACTAAATGTAACTTCTTTTACCTTATGTTTGTTTATGTTAGCGTTGTGACTCATATTATTTGCTTCAGGATAACCTTATGGAAACTGATGCAAACTAACAATGTTATAAAAGAAGGTTTGTTTCCTTCTGTGCATCCACTAGTGCTAGGCAATTAATCAACTTTCAAATTCAAAACAAAGATTTTTGCTTCACATGATCTTGAAAACAATATAATCGAGATAAAATGATTACTGTGGTGCATGCACAGTTGTGTTTGTTTTATCCATGGGTTTATTATTGTTGCCATAATGGAGCAGCCATAGCATCCACTCTTGGTGCGTTTGTCTGCGTTGGACAGGAATGCAATGACTACAGGCCAGAGCATCAGCATATATAACATGACTGCACAATTACTTTAACCAGGTTATCTTATCTGAGTAATCTAAAGCACATGCTCTCAACAAGAGCAGAAAGGAAACAAATGACCTACTGACATTAGATCACAGAAAATCTGACACCTAATGCAGCTGATTTGACACGAAGCAACGTTTTATTAATCATGTTTACTACCTTATTGAAGCATGAAAACAATTGCTATTATTAGTACCAAACAAAAACAGGTCAGGCTGATGGGAATGTGATTATCTCCCAACGGTTTGGTTGAATACATGACAAATACAAATCTAGATCGGATGATGGTGCTACATAAAAAACCCAATGATCACAAAATGTCACATTTTATCACATGCATGTTGGTAGCAAATTGAATTAAAACTTGTTGAACATTTTTCATGAATTAAAAGTCCTAATATGGACTTAACAAGGGTGAAAGCAACACACATTCATCCTCTGGGAGGCATGAATGTCTGCACAATATTTCAAGGCAATTCAGTCAACTGTTGAGAATACAATCCAGACCAAAGTGGTCGACTGAACAATTAACTGATCAGTGTTATGTATGAAGCCATGCTGCCTGCCGCCATCATGGAAAACTATAACCTAGGGTGTTAAAATGAACTGAACAGTTAATCAAAGAAAACTACAGCTGCACTGCTTTCTGTGGGTTGAAACAGTCAAGCATGCTGTGTTTTTGGCAGCCCCCAAGCAAATGATGTAACGGCAGGTGTTTTTTTTCTTTCTGTCAGCTGTTCATGACAACACTTGCTCCCTCATCAATGAGCGGCATGCAGTTGCAGCAGGCTTCATGGTTTTAACCAGCCACTGTTTTCTGACCCACATTCAATTCTGATTTACCGTGAAGTCTCCCATCTCTGTACTTTATGAATCTTTACTTAAACGTCCAAACAGTCACACAAGAGCCTTTAAAGGTAGGACAAATACTGTTCAGTCCTGCAAACAATACGTTAAATACACTGCAATGATCCCTGCTTGTTTTATAACTTATGCCACATACATTTCTTTATCAGTCTCTCATTATGGAGAGCGTCATTTCTTTGTCATGCATCATAATGTACGGTGTACCTTCATGCTTTGGACTGATTGCTGAGCAAAACATTACATTTAAGAAAGTAACCTTGGGGGCTGAGAAACTGAGAGCAACATTTTCACAATTTTAGATGATTTACTGACCAAACTTTTCACTGTTTTCTCTAAAAAAAAAAAAAATGAATCTACCAGTAAAAATTAAAATGTTTGCATCCAGCCTATCCATTTTACATCTATACTATTTTCGAGGAACAATACTGTATCACAAACTAAACACTGTGATTCCCAAGTGTAAAGCAGTGACAATAATGCTGCAGTTTTCTTTTTGCTAAGGTTCGTGATTTGCACTGAATCTAGCAATTTAGAAATAAAGCATGTTTAATTGTTTTGATACTGATACTTGTTTAAGACGTTTAAAAGCAGTTTGTATTTCAGTTTTCACTTCCATTTCCCCACGAATATCCTCCCTCTCGTCCATCTCTACTTTTAGATACAAAGCTCTGTTTTATTCACATTCAATTCTTCCTACAGTTTTTGATCCTGATTTGATTTGGCTCAAGCGGAGGGAACAGACTGAACTCTAATCTAATAAAAAATGTGGATTTTATTTTGTCAATGAACTGTTTATAAATGTTGCAAACTGCAGCTTTGTCCTTCTCCTTAAAGTTATGAATTCTCTCTTCACCTCTAACTCACCTCTCTTTAAACAGGAAGCCAGGTCAGACAGGAGCCAAGCATAGATTTAAGCAGAATCTGATCCTGGGAGTGTGTGTGTGTGTGTGTGTGTGTGTGTGTGTGTGTGTGTGTGTGTGTGTGTGTGTGTGTGTGTGTGTGTGTGTGTGTGTGTGTGAACCAAGCTGCTCAGACCCCTCAATAGGCTTCTATAAGTCTGACTCACACACACACAAAGGGCAGAGTGTTTTCCTCCCTGTGATGGAAAAGTAAATCAGAGAGGGGTCTGACATCAGAGGCCGACTCCTAAAACTGACTGCACCATTCAAAGCAGAAACTAACTTTGTGTTACCCAGCCACACTGACACAAAATGAAACCAAAGCGTCCCTTGTTCCCCTTATTTCTGTGCCATTTAAACCAATACAAAAGTTGAAACCAGCAAATACTCACATTTTAAAAGCTGGGACCAGCTGAAACAAAAAAAATAGTTTTTAATTGCTTTGAAAACCAGATCCACAAATAACGTTATTTCTATTACGTTAATTAATTAATTTTAAGAAATTATGAAATGAACCCACCAATATTCGGTTCTCAGTAGAGGAATCCAGTTTTCATATTTAAGAAGAATAAATAAATAAACTGAATGGATAAATGTATCTAGTGTGGTTAGGCAATATTAAAATGTGTCATTACTACACACACACACACACTCACCTAATGCCTTGTTTGAGTAATTTCTGAAAGGTCAGAGGTCAGGGTGACAACAGCAGACCACTGAACCAGAGTGACCATTTTCTGACACTGGGTTCAAACTGGTGGTATCTGCTTTAAAAGACAGCCTTTGACCACATGTAAAAG